>NC_057943.1:19478612-19681333 GCF_018555375.3 Anguilla rostrata | reverse complement strand
GATGTGACCAGTTTTTATTAGGTGTGGAGCAGGATGGGGTGTTTCTTTCCAAACCACATGACTATAATTGAAGCTGTTCAATGTAAAATGCAAATCATGAAGGCTTTTGACTAAGGGGAAACTATACTGAAGAGACCTTAAAACTGAATCTGAGGAATGAGGAAAAAAAGAACTGTATCATTGGCGTGCATGTGAATGTGGGACCTAAGATTGAGACTTGAGGTGACTTGTATGCAGGATAGGATACCGTACATTTCGAAGAAATTTATACGTTGCTTGTTTACAAGCTTCTCAAGAATTTAACACACATGGTAAGATGGAAATAGATCGAAAACGATTCAAATCAGCCTGAGCCCCTTCTTTAAACAGTGGCTGTAGGAGTTTCAGCAGTATGAAATGACAGATTAAAAATATTATATGAGAGAGGGGCTGCAATAATGGGAGGTGCTACTGTTAAGAGAAATGGATCACGGCCATCCAGGCTTCCTGGGATATAGAGTGAAGAGTTCTTTTAAAACCTTGGATTCAGTGACAGGTTTCATGGAGAAACTGTAGAGGGGCTTGCATAGTAGTAATACAGATAGACTGAGCAGAAGCATTCTGAGCAGAAGCTATAGAGCTGGGTGAGGAATTTGACATGGCTTTGTCAGAGAAACCAGAATTGATAAAGGATTGGTTAAAGAGCTCAGCCATTACCCTTCTTATCAATGACAACAGAGCCATCAGAGTTCATTGAAGTGGCTAGGTTGGAAGCTTAATAAATGTCACAAAGTAGCTTATTAAAAACACTCTAGCTTCAGCCATACTATATTCTGTCATTTGCAATCATACAATTTGGGTTGCCACTTGCTACTACTAGTTCATTCTGTCATTGGTGGCATGAAATACTGTGTTAGGTTTAACCTGCGAAGGGTGTGTCTGCACTTTTGACTGGCTAGCAATCCCAGCAAGCATGCTGCATCAAAATTATGCAATCTGTTCGTCACTAAAAGACTGTGATTACATACATTTGGATGTTTTGACATACACACATAATAAAGCACCTGAAAAATAGTTCTGATAAAAAATGTACTTACATTTAGTTAACAGACAATATTTGACAGAATCTCGCAAATATTTATCTCCTGATTTTCGTTAAAGATGGAGAGGGTCATTTTGAGTGTTTAACCTGAAATGCCTTGCTCAAGCTCTGACGTAACCACCTAAAAAACTTACAACTGTTACAGTTGGACTTGCTCTTCCTAAGCAAGCAGTGTTGAAGCAAAGCATGTACATTCGATCTATGCACTCAGTTCACAATCAAAGCAATGACAATAAAGTGACACCATGAAATTTGTTTATTGACAGCACGCTCATTATCATAAGGACAAGGAATTATATAAATAAATGCAGAAGTGAAAATATACAGTAATAGATTAATCAAGAAATAAATAAATACCGAAATAAATGCATACAGAAATAAGTGATAAAGGAAATAAATACAAAAATTAGTTGAGAAAAGAAATACCCATTTATGTCAGATTTTACCTATTAACCTATTTATTTATTTTTCTATTATCTATTAAATTATTTATTTATTTCTCTGTACAGTCATTTATTTTTACTTTTCTTGTACTTATTTATTCATTTATTATTTTTAATTAAGGTCCTTCATAAATCTCAACAAAAGATTTGGAATATAAGGAAATAAAGTGCTCATTCATGTCCTCATTCGGCACCAGCTGATTGTCATAGTGATTGTGATTCTCACCTGTTGATATGGTTGGCACTCCCCTGCTTTGATGGGCACTCATAAAGCAAACAGTGAAAGACACCAACAAACTGATGGAACCCAATCCAAGAGGGAGGCACTTGACATTGAACAACATGAAACAAACAGGTATAAGAAGACAGGCACACCTTTACTGGGCAATGGCACCTGTCCAGGCAACACAATAAGACAATGGCATTCTCACAGGTAACAAAACTGAATAATAATTCAGGTGGTTCCTGTAATGTTCTTTTTCAATCTCAGTGATGTTAAGGGGCCATACAGTAAACTGCATTACATTACAAACACATAACACTCTTTTCTAGAGCGATGTATAGAGATGGAGAACTTCAGTGTAACTCTCTATTCTGTCAGCCAGTTTCAGATAATTTGTTTAATGGCCATAACTCTAATAATCCTAAACAAAGACTAATCCTTATTATATATTTGCATGGGTTGATTTGCCAACAAACATACAGTTTGGTTTTTACTTACTGTACCTTGTCTTCAATGTTTTTCTCTCAGTGTTCCTTAATTGATGTGTATGACCAAATATGTGAGTTTAATTAGCTACTTTTCCTCCCATTCCTTTAACATCTTCCAGTTACAGAACATTGGTATTTTATTTGTTTTTGTGATTTGCTAAAAAAAAAAATGAACAGCAATTTTCCATGCAAATTTTTTAACAATATACTGAGTTAGTAGTTCTATGTATATTTTGACTAACATAGGAACATTCCTGATTTGTAGTCTTTATTTGTAATTCATCTTCACAATTGGGCCTTGATTTTGGTTATGAATTCCTAGTGTCTATTTTTAATGTTTTAATTATTTTGGCAAGGGTCTATGTATTTTCTCTTGCAATAATAATTCTTCATTTAGATACTGACTTCAAAAAGTCCCTGAGAGCCTTCACTTAACCACCCAGTTATCTTTCTACTGTAGAAGATCCACTCTTAGCTGAGTGTGACTGTAGTTTCAGACTCAGGTGTGAGTAATCCAGGTTCAGGGCCAGCTGTGCACATCTAAAGCCAAGACCACTGCCTTTGCCCTGAAGGAGACAGGAGGTGGCTTGGATAGTGACCCAAGAGGATCAGCACCCCCTCCCCCCTAGCCAGCCTTGCAAGTTATAATGTCTGCTGACTGTACATCCAAGACCTATGCATATCACATTAGTTAGGTGCTGTTCTGTGTGTAGACTATATGGAGTAACAGCTTGTGCTTAAATGGTTTGGTAATGAATCAAGAATTTTATTATTTATTGACAGTACAAGTTTGAAAGGAAATTTCACAGTGACAAGAGTTGACCCATACAAGGTCATTCCAGCCTCAGATCGTGATTATATAATTAGTTCAATTATTTGCTAAATTAGGGATGCAGGTTTGCACATAATGGTGACCCAACATCTATGGTGACCCTCATTGACTAAATAAAAACGTGCTTATAGTCTGTGCTTCAATGCAGTTAAATGCATGTGGCTGAATGAGTAATTGGACTCAATTAAGGCAGCATTAATTGGTTGGAATGAAAACCTGCATACACACGGCCTGCCATGGCAACGAGTTTGAGACCACTGTTCTAAGGAGTGTGATGTATCCCAGCCTGCAGGATAACCCCCCATATCCCAGCCTGCAGCATAACTCCACATATCCCAGCCGGCAGGATACTGAAATACAGTGGGCTCCAGAATTATTGGCACCCTTGATAAATATGCACAGAAAATGCTAAAAAAATGCTAAACTAAAAAATAAGTTATTGAAATAAGCTTTATTTTCCAACATGTGTAAATTAGTGTGCTTGATTAATGATTGGAATCAACCAAAGTCTTAAATTAAAATATATATATATATATATATATATATATATATTTCCTCAAAAAACAGGTTCCACAATTATTGGCACCCCTGGTTTAATACTTTGTGAAAACACCCCTGGCAAAGATGACAGCCATGAGTCTTTTCCTATAATTTGTGATAAGGTTAGAGAACACATTTGGAGGGATTTTTGACCATTGCTCCATGTAGAACTTTCCAGAATCATTGATATTTTTGGGTTTGCGCTTATGGACCCCTCTCTTCAGTTCAGACCACGGGTTTTTGATGGAATTTAAGTGGAGACTGAGATGGCCATTGGACAACATGGATGTTGATTTCACTTAAGTATTTCTGTTGAGATTTTGATGTATGCTTGGAGTCATTGTTCTGCTGGACAATCTACCTATGATCAAGTCCTAGCATCTTAGCAGAGACAACCAAATTTTCTGCCAGAATTTCCTGCTACTTTGTTGAATTCATTGTGCCATTGATCTAAAATAGTGCCCTGGGACCACTGCCAGCAAAACATCTCCAAAATATCAATGAACCACCTCCATATTTGACAGTAGGTATAAGGTGCTTCTCCTGTGCATTCCTCTTTTGCCATCAAACATGTTGATGGTGTGTATGGCCAAAACGTTCAATTTTGGTCTCATCTGACAATAGCACTCTCTTCCAGTCATAATTTCAATGAGGTTTGGCAAGCTCCAGATTCTTGGTTTTGTTTATTGTGCTCAGTAAGTCTGTCTTCGTGCCACCCTTCCAAAGAGTTAGTCGGTATGGATGTGCCATTTTATGATTTTTTTAGACTTCTTGACTGCAAGAAACAAACAAATCTCTGCAATTCTTAAACAGTGATCCTTGGGTTATAAATGGCCTCCCTCACCATCTTCATCGCCGTCCGTGGGGACAACATGCACTTGCTTCCTCTTCCTGGCAAATTTGCAACCATTACATATGTTTTACACCTTTTTATTATTGCCCTTACAGTGCTAAGGGGTATGTTTAACCGTTTGTCTTTTTTGTACCCATTACCAGACTTGTGATGGTAAATTACCATTGGTCTCTTCTGAATTGACAGTTATTTGGCTTTTCCCATGCTGATGGATGACAAAGGGATTTTGTATGCTTGTTACCTCATTTTTATTCTCTAGTGAAACTGGAAGTGATGGAATGACACAATATAGTTCCATTAGACTGAGATGAACTAAATGAAGTAAAATTGTATTGCCAATTTAATTTTGTTTGATTTTACTAACAATAATTGTTAGGGGTGCCAATAATTATGACACCTATGGGTTTCAAAACAAATTAGATTACTTAATAAAAAAACATTGAAGCATGAGTAAATATATTGAAATAAGTATATAGACTAGAATGTTACTTTTGCACTCAATACTGAAGCTGTATTTTATTATTGCATGCAATTTTTTGTGAATTTCAGTGAGCTTTAATTTCCTATTGATGTTAAAATGCAAAAGATGCTTAAATTTCCACAAGTGCCTGGTGAAATGAATATACACCAGGGTAAAAGATCTCAATAAAAACATGTTTTCACCATACCAAAAATGCTAAGTTACTCATGCATACAAAGCTCTGTCTACAAGTCATTAATAAAAACTTGCTAAATCTAAGCCTGCCGTTAAAAGTATTGATATCAAAATTTGGCCACAACTGTCGTGGGCTAGTATGGAAATTTGCACGGCGGTAGCCAGAAATGTGACCGTTGTTGTAGTTTCAATATAGCGACTTGTCAGCAACTTACTTTTTTAAAGCACACAACGGCTTTGAAATTCACAGTTGAGCTTTATCTCGTAGAACAAAACTTTCTTAGGTTTACATTAACTACAGACCTTATTTTCGGCAGAAAACAAAATCTCTATGGGAAAAAAGGATTGGAAATCTGCTGAGGGAACCCATGTTAGGGAAAAAAGCATTAGAAATCTGCTGAGGGAACCCATGAAGAAACGTACGTGTTGGCCTACAAAAAGACATCACATGTAACATTCTATTGCATGGACGTGTGAAGTTTGTGAATTCTGTCTGTTTACACGAGGGCATAAGGTATAGACGTTAAGGTTTTTAAGGGCAGAGTGTCTGTGGTCATTGTGGTTATTTCTGTAGAAAAATGTTCCAGCAAAGTTCCAAACTCTTGGTGCTGTATAGACATGAGGCATGTCGCCCCATCAAGCTGTAACATTGCAGGATGGCATACCTGCCATCCCAATATTGTAAGCCCTAATCTCTTCATTTAGCGCAGTGTGTACCTCACATAGGCTCCGAAGATGCCAAGCTCACTCAGACATGTGTTGGACCTTGTCCATCAGAATGTAGGCTGTCCTTTCTGAGCTGCACTTCACTCCTGACAGCACCTGGCAGATGTCTGCACCGTAGATATTGTTACCTGCCAAAACAGAACTGAGCATCAGCAGGTGAGTCAAAGAACCAAGGAAATGTTGAGGATGGCCTCCGAAATAAAGGAATGCTGGAATATAAAAAGCAGAGCTGCCTTACCCCCTCCCTCTCTCTGGGGTTTCAGGACATACCGGTCTGGGTTTGCCAAGGCCATAGCCACAGTCTTGTCTCCCTCCTCTCCCTACACAACAGGAACAATATCCATACACTTCAGATAGTAGCACAAAAGACCTGTGATTGTACCCAACAGGAAAAGTAGGCTCCGGTTACTCACTAAAACCATTCCTCATTCACATTAAACTGGTCTGTTCAGTAGACGGAGACTGTGATAACACCACTGACTTGCCCCAACATGCTATTAGATATTCATTTTCAAGCAGCATGCTGAGGGATACAAAAGTATCCAAGGTAACTAACACAAGGTTGTCAGGGGGGGGGAGCGGGAATGCACCCAAACGCAGAGTAAAAACAGAAGTCCAAAAATGGGAAAACAAAGACTTTAATAAACAAAAACCGGGAACAAAGGAACTCGCAGGGCGAAACTTACAAACAACAAAATACTTCAAAAATTCACAAGAAAAAACAAAGGAGTAGAAAAACCCAAAAACGAGGGAAACAGGGCAGGTAGGGCACAGGCAGGCAAACAACAGGTAACAGGCAGGTACAGGAACAAACAGGCAGGCAGGTAGCAAACCAAACTAACCAAAGCAAAGCAAAAGATTCCAGCGCCTGAGTCGGGGAGAGGGAGACTTAAATAGAAAGACGCAGACGAGACACAGGAGGGCACGATGAACAATCAAGCCACAGAGAGGGAGGGGAACACGAGACAGAACGCAACTAATAATTGGATAATGGGAACCAATAAAACAATTAACAGAACACAAAACCGAGGTGCCGCCATCTGGCGGCCCAACAGAGAAATAACACAGGGGGAAGACACAGAACCCTGACAGTACCCCCCCCCCCCCCCAAGGGACGGCTCCTGACGTCCCAGGAGACCGACCCTGGGAGGGGGTGAACTGGAGGGCGGGGACAGGGAAACAGAACACAGGAAAACTTGGGACAAAACTCAGGAACAGGGAAACAGGAGACACAGGGCTGGGCAGGACCCGGGCGACGAAGACACAGGGCTGGACAGGACCTGGGCGACATGGGGAGACTCAGGGCTGAGCAGGACCCGGGCAACACGGGGAGACTCAGGGCTGGGCAGGACCCGGGCGAAACTCAGGGCCCGCACTCGGGCGTCACGGGGGAAACTCAGGGCCCGCACTCGGGCGACACGGGGGAAACTCAGGGCCCGCACTCGGGCGACACGGGGGAAACTCAGGGCCCGCACGTCGGGCGACTCGGGGGAAACTCAGGGCCCGCACGTCGGGCGACACGGGGGAAACTCAGGGCCCGCACGTCGGGCGACACGGGGAAATTGAGGGCCCGCACGTCGGGCGACACGGGGGAAACTCAGGGCCCGCACTCGGGCGACACGGGGGAAACTCAGGGCCCGCACTCGGGCGACACGGGGGAAACTCAGGGCCCGCACGTCGGGCGACACGGGGAAACTCAGGGCCCGCACGTCGGGCGACTCGGGGGAAACTCAGGGCCCGCACGTCGGGCGACACGGGGGAAACTCAGGGCCCGCACGTCGGGCGACACGGGGGAAACTCAGGGCCCGCACGTCGGGCGACACGGGGAAATTGAGGGCCCGCACGTCGGGCGACACGGGGAAATTGAGGGCCCGCACGTCGGGCGACACGGGGAAACTCAGGGCCCGCACATCGGGCGACTCGGGGAAACTCAGGGCCCGCACGTCGGGCGACTCGGGGAAACTCAGGGCCCGCACATCGGGCGACTCGGGGAAACTCAGGACCCGCACATCGGGCGACACGGGGAAACTCAGGACCCGCACATCGGGCGACACGGAGAAACTCAGGGCCCGCACATGGGGCGACACTGAGAAACTCAGGGCCCGCACATGGGGCGACACGGAGAAACTCAGGGACCGCACATGGGGCGACACGGAGAAACTCAGGGACCGCACATGGGGCGACACGGAGAAATTCAGGGCCCGCACATGGGGCGACACGGAGAAATTCAGGGCCCGCACATGGGGCGACACGGAGAAATTCAGGGCCCGCACATGGGGCGACACGGAGAAATTCAGGGCCCGCACATGGGGCGACACGGAGAAATTCAGGGCCCGCACTCGGGCGACAGGGGGACTCAGGAAACCAGGGGGAACTCAGGAAACCAGGGGGGACTAGGACAGGGGCAAGGCAGACATACAGGACTGGACTGGGGCGAGGTGGACACAGGACTGGACTGGGGCGAGGTACGACAACACTGGACTGGGTAGGGCAAGACTGAGAGGGAAAGACTGACAGACACCGGCACAATAGGGAGACCTACAAAGACAGACACAGGGACAAGCAGGCGGGGAGGCACACGGCGACACCGACGGACACACAAAGGGACAGGCAGACAGGGAAGGCAAGGGGGGAGCCCAACAACTGACATAGGGACTGACACAGGCAAACAAGACAAAACACACGCGGACTGGCACACTGACAGACAGGCAGACAGGCGGGCAAACACGTTGGCCGATGGGCTGACGGCCTGGGGGGCAGACAAACAGGCCAACAAACTGGCTGACACACATGCGGGTAGACTAACAGACAAACAGGCGGGCAGACAATTAGACAGGGGGGCTGGGGAACACACGGACACACGGTTGGGAGGACGGACACCAAAGGGAGAATGGACACCAGGGGGAGCGACGAGAACGGGGGAGGGACGACCACTGGGGGGAGCGACGAGACCGGGGGAGGGACGACCACTGGGGGGAGGACGAGACCTGGGCGACCGGGAGGGACGACCACTGGGGGGAGCGACGAGACCGGGGAGGGACGACCACTGGGGGGAGCGACGAGACCGGGGGAGGACGACCACTGGGGGAGCGACGAGACCGGGGGAGGGACGACCACTGGGGGAGCGACGAGACCGGGGAGGGACGACCACTGGGGGAGCGACGAGACCGGGGGAGGGACGA
Source organism: Anguilla rostrata (assembly GCF_018555375.3). Lineage (NCBI taxonomy): Eukaryota > Metazoa > Chordata > Actinopteri > Anguilliformes > Anguillidae > Anguilla > Anguilla rostrata. The sequence goes on along the minus strand of NC_057943.1, from coordinate 19,672,310 downwards.
CCACTGGGGGAGCGACGAGACCGGGGGAGGGACGACCACTGGGGGAGCGACGAGACCGGGGGAGGGACGACCACTGGGGGGAGCGACGAGACCGGGGGAGGGACGACCACTGGGGGGAGCGACGAGACCGGGGGAGGGACGACCACTGGGGGGAGCGACGAGACCGGGGGAGGGACGACCACTGGGGGGAGCGACGAGACCGGGGGAGGGACGACCACTGGGGGGAGCGACGAGACCGGGGGAGGGACGACCACTGGGGGGAGCGACGACACCGGGGGAGGGACGACCACTGGGGGGAGCGACGAGACCGGGGAAGCGGCGACCACTGGGGGGAGCGACGACACCGGGGGAGAGACGAACACTAGAGCACGAGGGAACACTAGAGCACGAGGGAACACTGGAGCACGAGGGAACACTGGAGCACGAGGGAACACTGGAGGGCGCCGGAGCTACAGGGGGCGCCGGAGCTACAGGGGGCGCCGGAGCTACAGGGGGCGCCAGAGCTACAGGGGGCGCCAGAGCTACAGGGGGCGCCAGAGCTACAGGGGGCGCCAGAGCTACAGGGGGCGCCAGAGCTACAGGGGGCGCCGGAGAACCGGGCAGGGCAGGAGACAGGGACGCAGACACTGACCCCAGCTGCAGGGAACCCGGCTGGGCCGGAGAACTCTCCTGGGCGCGGGGCGAAGCGGGAGGCTTCTCCAGGGCGCGGGGCGAAGCGGGAGGCTTCTCCAGGGCGCGGGGCGAAGCTGGAGGCTTCTCCAGGGCGCGGGGCGAAGCAGGAAACTGATCCCGGGGAGCGGCGGACTGAACAGGCGGAGATGGCCCCTGCTGAAAGACAGGCAGGGCAGGGGGCCCGGGCAGGGCAGAAGACAGGGACACAGACCCCAGCTGCAGGGAACCCGGCTGGACCGGAGACAGGAACGTGGACCCCAGCCTCATGTTGTCCTTGAATAGCTGGCACACGATAGACTGGGGCAGGTTGGCCTTAGTGGCCACTGCGCGGAACTCACCCACGTAGTCCAGGAAGGGGCGCGACCCCTGGCACGTATCGTGCAGTTTGTCCGCCCACTGGCTACTGGACAGGGGAGCCTGCCCAACGGCAGGACCCGGGCCGGAGGCCTCCCCAGCCACCACCGGCTTGCTCAACACCGGTGGCATGACCAGCACAAAACAAAAAACCCCGAGGAGAGAAAAAAGGGGGGAAGAAAAAAAAAAAAACTCTGCTGGGTCCAGATCTGGCTGGAATCTTCTGTCAGGGGGGGGAGCGGGAATGGACCCAAACGCAGAGTAAAAACAGAAGTCCAAAAATGGGAAAACAAAGACTTTAATAAACAAAAACCGGGAACAAAGGAACTCGCAGGGCGAAACTTACAAACAACAAAATACTTCAAAAATTCACAAGAAAAAACAAATGAGTAGAAAAACCCAAAAACGAGGGAAACAGGGCAGGTAGGGCACAGGCAGGCAAACAACAGGTAACCAGGAAACAGGCAGGTACAGGAACAAACAGACAGGCAGGCAGGCAGGCAGGCAGGCAGGTAGCAAACCAAACTAACCAAACCAAAGCAAAGCAAAAGATTCCAGCGCCTGAGTCGGGGAGAGGGAGACTTAAATAGAAAGACGCAGACGAGACACAGGAGGGCACGATGAACAATCAAGCCACAGAGAGGGAGGGGAACACGAGACAGAACGCAACTAATAATTGGATAATGGGAACCAATAAAACAATTAACAGAACACAAAACCGAGGTGCCGCCATCTGGCGGCCCAACAGAGAAACAACACAGGGGGAAGACACAGAACCCTGACAAAGGTAAGGTTCTTGCATTCATCTTCTAAAGTTATTAACATGTAAAAACAATGTTTTTTCATGTTGGGGCATCTGATTTATTCTCAGGTGGCATTTCCTGAATAGTCAGTGAGTGAATATTTTTTGTGCTTCCTCTTTATGTTGTTGATTTTTCCAATCATCTTTAATGATTTATCAGGTCATGAGCACCGCAAACATTTAGCAGGCCTAACAAACAAAAACCTTTCCCCTTTCAAATGATCATTATTACAAAAATAATTTTATTATTATCACAATGTTGTTCAACTTGAGCTTTTGAAACCAGCCATTTTCCTCTCACCATGTCCAGGGAATAAAGTCCAGCAAAAGCTGCTCGGATCTGAGCCACAGCCTCTGGGTCATCCGGAAAGAACTTCTCCAGGACCCCAGGTCGGGCTAGCTCCTGCTGCACTTTCTTAGTTCCAGCCAAGTGGGTGCCGATGTCGGGACACTTGACTGCCAGAGACCGCTCCATCAGAAGCCTTGCCTCCCAACTCTGAACAAACACGTTACTCAGGATCAGTATTACCCTTTTTGTTTATCTTGTATTTTTATACAAGAACAGATTTTACTCAAGTAAATCAGGTAGGGTTGGGCCAATGGAGGATAGGTTGCTATTGGACATCATCCATCGGTTTAATTGATCGTCAATCAAGATATCCATGGTGATTTCAAGGTGATTCATCGGCAGCTTAAAACAAGACAGATATCTATTCTGTGGGGCTTTTTAGAGCATCATTTCTACAATAAAAATAGTTTTTGCCTCCTATACAGTACACAGTGTGCTCCACTTTTGCTTCTCTTCAAAGCTACTCACCATTTTGTATTACATTACTTTTGGGAGACATTTCTATCTAAAATTATGTACAATAAGTGCATACCGAAGATCAATAGAACAAATACGAACACAGATCAGATAAAATAATATTCTCTCATGAAGTAGCAGTTATCCATTGCCATGAATATCAAGTTGAACCTTTCATCAACTCGAACTAAGCATCGACTTCTTGGGCAGGAATAGTGAAATTTGTTCAAATAGAATGAGCTTGCTTCACATTCCAGGATTTACTCCATTTTCAGGTCAAAATTCTCAAAGGCAATAAAACTATAGTATAGAGAAACTGAGACTGTAGAATTTGAACTGTAAGCCGTGCAGTTTAATTACAAATACTATTTATTGTATTGATTAACAGCAATGGGCAAAGTGGGTTCTTTTTATACAGGAGAAAAATTAAACTCACAGATCTGGTGAGAAATAGAAGACCCTGAAAAATAACAGTAACTGTCAGACCTGTTCCGTGTAGTTCTGAGGCATGTATCCATTGCGGAAGTACACTATTGCAACCTCTTGACCATCTCTACAAAGACAAAAACAAACAATTAATTTCACCTACAATATTTTATCCATTTCCAAAAAAGTAATGATCAAAAAATAAATGATAGTATAATCATAATCATATAGCCATTTAAATATGGCCACAACATTTAAAGAGTAAAGAAGAGATAAGTAGCGTAAACCTACATAAACAGCCTCTTGTTCTGGTCCAGCAATCCAGTCTTACTTACATCTTCAAACCACCTTCTTATGACTGGAATATTTCCGTAGACAGAAAAAAGGCACTTAGAAGCAAGTGGGGGAAAATTCACAGAACTTAAACAACCGTACACCGTCCTACACAGTAACCAGAGTAACTTGGTGCCAGGAATCCCTTTGAAACCATGGATGCAAATGAAGAAGCTTGTGCTTTCGCAAGAAGACTTAAGCTAAACGAACCATTAACCACTCTCTGTTGGACTGTATCAACTTACCTGTTCCACAGTTCATTCTCAACATATCAATGGTCATAGATATTCATTTGGACATCCTCCACCAGAAACATGACCACAGCCCTGCAGAAAACAGGATAAGTGCTGTTAAATCTTTCTGCTATTACTGAGACTGTGTTAATTCCAAATGTTCACCAGGAACTTTTTTCCTTTAGTTAATAAAGTACGACCACATTTAGGGACAGACTACATCGTAGTTTCAGAAGTGGACCATATGAGGAAGCGTAATAAAATAATAACGCTAATCCATACTGCTGTATTCTTTTATTTAGTTTTCTCCGGTTTGACATTTTTACACTGAAATCAGACCTGGCTCTGCTCCACCTATACCCCTGGTTAATGCTCTGTGTAAAGACGGCTTTATTCCGATCATTATAATATATTGATGAACTTGATGGCAATGTAAATAACGATAACGTTAAGGCCAATTCAGATCAATGATTCGAAACGAGACGAAACTGTTTTAGAATGTTGCAGAGAAAATTGCAGCGGTGTGAACTGGTTAGTTGCAGATGAGCGTCTGAAGCCATTGCCTGGGGTCTCAAAAGACCCACCTTGTTAGAACGTTTACAATCAGACGTCTTGGAATTTTGCAAGTTGCATCCAGTCTCGTTGCGAATCATTGATCTGAACTGACCTTTAGTTAGCTACATTGCAACGTTGCAACAACGTAGCATTGCATTCGAGAGACGTTCTGCGAGGTCGGTACCAGTCGGTAGCATTAGCTAGCGTTTTTTCTAATTGTTAGCTGACATTAAATTGTGTTAATTACATTAGCTAGCTAGCTAACGCAACGTTGCCTGATATGAGAGATGGATACTATGCGCTACGTTGTCTAAACTAATGTTGCCTTTCTTGACATGGTCCGGTAGCTAGCGTTAGCTGTGCAAATAGCTAGGCTATGTAATTTAGTAACGTTACATTGTCATCAAATGTCATACGAAATCTACATCAACAAATAATATGACCTCTCATGTTACACAAAAACTTTCTGGGTTCCATAACCCCCCTCCCCCTTTCTCTGTTATTGTAACGCTAGCAGACACCGGAAAAAAACAGTACACCGCTCTTCAACGAGTGAGTTGAAGAGCGAGCCTGTTGCGTTAGCTCCGTCTACCCTCTCTGGCGGACCAACCACTGATGGGTGATGGAAAACGCGTCACTAACTATGCGCCGCTTGTGGTTTTTTCCTGGGAATGTCGCCACAGACACCCAGTTCTTCAATCATAAATTATTATATTAATAATAATATAAATTAATATAATAATAGGCTCAATCACCATTGTGTTACCTAATTCGGCGATAGATAGTAACTTAACAGAAATTTATTTTAATGAAAATCTTCAAGATTATTACTTTAAGTAAATACCACTATAGAGCTAACCTATTTCAGTTAGTTATTCCAATAGCATTATTATCCCAAAAGGAAATAAGAAAAAAGTGCTTTTACAACTCATAAGGACATGCAAGGGGGTCAATGCAAGAGGGGTCAATGCAAGAGCCAGCTAAGTTTGAAAGTAACAGAATCTTACATTACTAATAAAACAGGCTCAACTGCAAGGTTACGAGAATGTCAACAATCTGACATAAGTTATCTAAGAAATACACAAAACATTGCTGAAGACATTACAATGGATTTATTTTGAATGCATGTGAACTAAAACAGGACACATTTGCCATAAAAACTGTTCTGTTCTTGATTCAAGTTGTGTATGGAAGAGAAAATCTGAGAAAAATGACTCTACATGAAATTGAAAATAACAGTCTTTCACAACTATAACACACTGCATCAGTGCTACATCCATAAGGCAACAAATTACTCTCATAATTCTATTTACCAAAGAATCTTTGAGAACTGCAAGGCTAATAGACAATAATTGTCAGGGGAGCTTCCAAAGCACTCTATACAAAATAGTGGACCCCTTACTCGCCGAATATATAACGCACCTCTCAGAGCCATACAACTTCCAGGCCAAAGCCAGGGCCTTGGCGAGCCCTGCCGCTGGGTTATTGTCCAGGGTCCTTTTCTGCTCCTCTAATCGACTAGCAACCTTCAGAATGTGCCTGGTGGGACACAAGGGAAAGATGACATTATCAGAAACAAATTCAAGTAATTTGCAGGTTGTAACATGACAGAATTGCCCACTAGTCAATGATGACACCTCAGCAAAGATTCAGTACTTTACCAGCAAATAATTCTTCACACTGGACCAGGTGATGCTTCAACAAAACCATAATCAAGCTTGATGAGAATGTATTGAAATCACTGCTTTGTTTACTTTATTGCTGTATATTCAAACTAAATGAAAGACAGTAAAGAAAGTACAGTAGTCTCACTTCTGAACTTATCTAATGCTTGGGTGTTACATAGCAACCATTAATATTGCCAATATGGTGAAGCATGAACACTCCAATGCACTCACCTGAGAGCCAATGACTATTTTCTACAGCTTACACAGTACTATAGGAGAGTGAGTGCAGAATGACTAATGAAAAATAGTAACCTGTGGGAGCCCAGTATGATCAGGAGAAGAGATAAGCCAGCCGTAATCTGGGGAAGCCCCGGCAGAACATAGCCAACCTTGACACCATAAGCATAGCTGCATCTTTCAAACTCATGTTCATAATATAAGTGCGCACGGGTAATCGAATACACAGTTAACCGTGGGAGGTCCCAGTATTCGGACACAGTATTCAAGTACTCTAATAGATGTGCACTGTACCACAAGATGTCAGGCAGATAAGTCGTGATTTAGTATGACATAAAAAAAGAAGCGTCATGTCCGGCAATATTTTGATGCTGAAAGTAAGACTACCTTTGTGTGTGAGATATGTAATGCCAAACTGAGTAATAGTTCAATCAGTGCAATGCTGAATAATGTCGCTGAAGCATCCAGAAAACACTAGTCTTGACCAAACAGCAGAATGCAAGGAATTTCCTATAACTTCATTTACTAGCCCGGCTCATAAATTAGACTCAGTTCGAGCAGAAAAAATATCAGAACTTATCACTAAAATGTCAGCAAAGAAATACTGCTACTCAGCTTTGTTGAAGGTAAGGGCTTCAGAGAACTTATGAAATATGTTGAACCAGATTATCAGGTCCCTTCCAGCAAAACAAACACTGCCAGGGTAGAATGGCAATAGGAAACATAAGAGACAGCCACAAAAGCCAAGTTCCAAACAACAAGTGACTGCTTTGTTTATAATAGGCCTACTAGTGGCTGTTTTGCTTACATAAAGCGAACAACGTTACAGGCTTCTGCTACATTTTCCTTTAACAATGTAAAAGATCAAAAGGGCCTTCCGTATAATAGGCTAACCCTACTGTTTTTGCTTTGGAAGGCATTTCTGCCAGGTTTTAGCAAATAGCATTATCTGCATATTTTACATATTTGCAAAAGTAGGCCTACTATTCATTGAAACAGTATAAGTGCCAGTTTACTTATGTTTTGTATGTTATGAGTAAGAAGTACATGTTGCCTATGACAAGGTTATGTTTATTTTAACATTCAGTAAAGCCTTTGATTGATTTACATCATATTTTATGCTGCATTATTTCTTTATATTACATTTCTCAAATTGATAAAAACATATTGGGGAAACCAGCAAGTTAGCCCATGGCATGCAATTCCACTGTGCATTTCTGAATAATGAAACAGAGCAAACAGAGCAAAACACCAGGCCTGAACCCCCACATATCAAGTACATAGGGTAAAAACACCCAGTGGGGAGAAAGCCCTCAAACAGTGGCACGAAAAACTCCCCAATGGGAAGAAATCTCGAGAGGAACCCGGCTATGGAGGGGACAGCCCATCCTCCACTGGCCAGCCTGGTGTAAAGTAGCAGTAGAATGGATGTAGCAGAAATGCTACAAGGGATTAATGTTGCAAAAGTACTCCAAATTCAAAGACGAACTTGAAAGTAAATGAAAGCAATAAATTACTGTACTAAGCGTTTCCTATTAAGAGGAAATGATGCATAGCATATGTCGACGGACGTCAGGATCGAGCTGTGAACGACCACTCCGCTGTACAAGCTACCGCAAATTTCAAATTTGAAAAACAATAGTTGTGAAACATAATTAAATTGATTTTTCAAAGATTTGTAAGAAATGTCTGTCTGCCTACCTGGGAACAGCCTTCTTGAAGAATGTCCATGTATATATTGAACAACCTTGCAGTGAAATCATCCACTTTGATGGTGCTGACGAAACGAAATAACTATAAATTGAACATCATATTTCTCCACTGTGACATAATTAATATCAGCTTCCCTTATTCCTGTACTCAGTATAAAGAAGCGTTTCAAATCAGCTACAGGTTTCTGACTGCTGCTTTTGCCTATGCAGGGCATATAACTAAATCCAGGGCCCACTACCAATCATAACCTTATTGTGACTCAAGAGTGGGGTCACCTTTAGTAGCATATTCTCATAAACTCACACAACCATTAGGATTAGCAGAAAAATTTAAGAAATTAGCACCTTATTTACATGAAGAGACCACATTCCTTCCATACAACAGCAAGCACGCAAGACTGAATTTTGATGTTACCTGGCCAGGGCCTCTTGGAGGAATTTGGAATCCTGGCTGATCTTGTCCACCAGCCGGTTGAAATGTGTCTGCACTGCAATCCCCTGGTTGAAGAGCACTTTTGGTAATGGGGAAGGAAAGAGCGTGATTGGGGCATAGCTCACCACCTGCAATCAGAACAGAAGATACAGTGCCCTCCAATGGTAAGGTAAAGGTAGAGAGAAATTGATTACTTTTGATATATATACATATATATATATATATACATACATACCTAAGGCATTTGGAATTGAGATCAAAAGATGAATGAGACAAAAGTACAGGGAATTGGGTTTACATGCATATGTTATACTGTTCTACAGAAACAGCGATTTGTGTGTTGTTCCCCCCTTTTCAGCGATGCATAAGTAGCCTAATTTCACGGATATACTTGAAAGTAAACAAAAGCAATAAAGTCTGATATTTGGTTACGTAGCCCTTAAATGCAATATATGCATCAACTCTATGACCTACTGACATCACCAAATGTTTGAAATCTTCTTTGTAAATGCCTTTCCAGGCCTTCACTGCAGCCGCTTTCAGTTGATCTTTGTTTTAGGGTGTTCTGTCTTCAGTGTCCTCTTCAACAAGTGAAATGCTTTCTCAAATGGATGTAAATCATTATATATATATATATATATATATATATATATATGTGTGTGTGTGTGTGTGTGTGTGTATATACAGTACTGTGCAAAAGGCACCTGTAAAAAAAATGCTGTACAGCTAAGATGCTTTCAAAAATAATGAAATGAACGGTTATAAATATAAAAAAAATTATATAAAGAGCAGTAAATAGTTAAAAATGAAAAAAATCAATGTTTGGTGTGACCACCCTTCGCCTTTAAAACTACATCAATTCTCTTAGGTACACTGTCCGGCAGTTTTATAATAAAATCGGCTGGTAGGTTGTTCCAAGCATTTTGGAGAACTTGCCAGTTTTTCTGCAGATTTTGGCTGTTTCGCTTGCTTCTGGCTGTCCAGGTAATCCAAAAGACCCTTGATCAAATTTTTATCTGAAAAGTAGTCTATTACTTAAAATATTACTTTATTTAACAAAATACAAAAATGTGTCTGTAAAATGTCATTTTTTGGAAAATTCATGTTTGGAAATCTCAAATTTGCTCTTTTCTACTGACACACTAATGCAGAAAACAATGAAAGAAAACTCAAACATCTAAGCATTGGAATGTCAAGGCAAAGCCAAAGTACGACAACTCAGCATACGGAGGGACATACATAATCAAGACTTGAAAGGATTGTTTACTGAGGTTTTTCAGGCTGACAACTTTATGAAATTTTGTAGCAATAAAGATGTCAATGTAAAATATGTCAATGTCATTCTTGTGAACATTTTAACCCCCAATTCTAGCACTGCTTGAAGCATTACATTTTTGTGTTCCATGTTTGCCGTTTAAAATTCTGGCAGAATTACTGGCATATGGCAGCTGACAAAGATTGGCAGGAATTAATCATTTGGTTAAGGATTGGAAGGAAATGACCCAAGCTTACATTGCAATTACAGAAAAGTAAGGGCCAGTTATAAATTAAGTTCATTTTGACCCATTTGTTTATTTCTTCATACTCATGTGTCCTGTCAACAGTGTATTTAAAATATGGCAAATGCACTGTTTTTAACAAGTTCACCTTCATACTTACAATTGGTCATAAACAACTAACACACTAAATATGGAAAGCATCCACCCTAGCATTTGGCTTTAGGGAATTCTCCTTACCTATAGCCAAAATACATTTCTTTATAGGCCTCATTTCCTCCCCTTCTTCTACACCCATTTTATATTTTAATACTGATTTTTTTGGGGGGTGACTCAATTCCAATGACAAAAAGAAAAGTCTGAGTAAGCCAACTGTTCTATCCTACCTCCTGTCTGGCATCTGTTCCTTCCCCATTCCACCCACCCAGACTGCTGTCACGTAGAGACACACCCAAAGTGTTTTGTCAATAGCAGCCAAGGCTCATGAGCTTGAAATGAAGTAGCTGAAATCTTACTGTTAAAACACATCAGTGCCATCAACAAAAGGCTGTTTATTTTTGAAGAAACAACTGGCATGCAACATTGATTTCAGGTCTGCTTTTCTTTCATATATGCATCATGCATTTTAGTTTTTTGTGTGGTACAAAAATATGGCAAACAAACAATGAAAACTGGGAAAGGTGAACAACTGCTAAAAGTAACCAGGCCATCGCAAAGCGTGGCATATGCCCCCGACCGTATGTTGTGAACCACATGGAGGTACCCCCCCCCCCCCGCCCCGCCGCTGTATGACACGACCTCCTTCCCCTCCGCTCCCCTTCCCCTAAAATCAAAGAGCCACACAATGATTGAAGTATTAAGTAATATGTTTTTATTGTTAATATACTAAAATGTAACAGCAGAACAGTAGAAGAGAAAATAAGTTTAATATTAATCACCAATTGAAACCAGCCTTCGTATGGTCAAGTCCAATTCACCAGCAAAAAATCTCCCTGATCGACAAAGGTGTTTTCTTTTAAATGAACAGACGTCCAATTCAAAATGGCAGCCATGGCGGAATGAGCAGAAACCAAATTGTTGACGGACAATGGATGGACGACGAACAACGGATGGGGCCTCGACATAATGCCCCCCCTGCCTACGGAGGCCGGGGGCATAAAAACAAAGTTAAAGGAGGTGTGATTTCACGCATGGAAATCGCATTCAGACCACATCCTGAGGGATGTCTGCATCGACTACTTTTTTGCCGCACAGGTACAGAAGGTCATTTCTGAACACCACTGACCAGGTCACACAAGTGAGCACCATGAGAGAATGATCAAGACCTCAAAGCCAGGAGATGAGGAAAAAAATGCAAAAATCCACACACACACACATACACACAAACACCACCTTATGATCACAGCAAAACAAAATGTAAACCAAACCTTAGCCCAAACCAATTAAGTCATTCTTCTCTCAAGGTGCACACTTAATTTGCACAGCAGCTCAAAGGAATGGTTACTTATCCATTACCTCAAGAGTTTAAAATCAAATCTAGAAAAGAACCATCACCTTTTTAGTAGCCTACATTCTGAAGTCCAGATTCTTGCCAGCTTGGATGCCCAAAGCTTGCTATGAAGGTGAGAGTTAAATGTAATTCAGAAAAATAGCAATATACTTTTTTTTTTAAAACAATTTTTTACATAAGCCTTTATAAAGTACACCTGAGTATGTGTTTAAAACCAAGACAAAGAAAAATAAATATACATTCAAGAAATAAGATGTAAACATGATATATAATACTCTATGAAATGACTACAATAAAAGCCATGCAACACTGTCGTTCCAGAGGTACTATGTGGATCTAAAGAATTTCTCTCCAAGTGTTCTACTTCAGACAGATTAGCAGACATTAAGAGAACCAAGAGAGCAATTTCACATTTGGGAGCGTTTGGACGTAGACATTCTCTCTCCATATTGCTTTGATAAGAGCAATGACAGATTGAGCACCTGAGATATTTCTCCTGATCCACAAGATGTTGATCAACCCTGCAATTCTGAATCCACGACAGCATGAATAATGGTAACGTGCTACACACTGCAAAGTGTGCAGGCTACTTTAAAATCAAAATTAAATAGAATAACTAATTAAAGATATAAAAATAAAGCAATAAGATGTTCAAGAACAGTTCAGTAATCAATACCGAAAAGACAGAGAAAACGATACAGACTGCTGTTCCATCATACAAACTCTGCGGAAATTTACTGCATCCTGTTAACTCTTCTGTTGTACCTACTGAAAAATGTTCTTTTTTCTTTAAAATCTTCCATTTAGTTGAAGAACACCCTTTTGCCTCTCAACCCAACCCTCTCCTACCTAGAAGTTTAGTTTTGTCTTTACAGTCGAGCTAGAAGTGCAGGAACCAGACCTCACACGACTACCTTCATCCTCTTCCTCATCATCTTGATTGGTCCAGCTCGGCTTCAGAGGGGTCAGTTCAGGGGCAATCACATCTCCATCCTAAATGAGTGAAAAAATATCAGAGAGGGATGCAACTATCCTACTGTATTAAATTAAATGACTGCTATGCGATTCACATCCCTAATGCAAACATTTTTCCATCACTGCCTCATCAAGCATCTACCAATAATGTATGTTGCCCAATTAAGACTGCTTCAAAAATTAACTGATCTTCAAAGAGTTCACATAGATGCATTCATCGGTTTGCACACAGATACTACAAGTGAAACAGGTAAGGCTCCCAATAATTTCATTCACCAAAGGGACTGGATTTCAAGCACAGGCCATTCATAAGACTGATGTCACATCTTCAAGAGAACGAACAAGGCCAGCCTACTCAGCCACTGGTTAAAGCTGTACAGTTGCCTGATCTGAAACTAGCACATCGACAATTCCAGCTTGTATAAGAAACTAAAAAACAGCCCCTCCCACCAAAGGAATACATACCATAATCTTGGACTCAGGCCTATTATTTTCCAATGACAGTCCATGGGCAAGGCACCATACTGGTGGGACAAAGGGCTGCGCCAAAGGGGATGTTTACCTGTGGCTTGCTGAAATCTTCGTTGAAACACCACTGCACAAAGTGCTTCCGGGCTGCCTCCAAGCTCTTCTCATCAGTCCTCTTGCAGTAGACCCGGATCATCTGTTCGGCAAACTTCTCCGGCAGGAGCTGGGACACCTGTGGGGAAGGCAGTCCGCTGCCAGGCATTAGTTAACACACAAATGGTGGATGACAAGTGGTTCAAGAAAAATGAGATTTATATTCACAGTACCTAAATCAGCTTATGAAGTGAAGAGAGCAAAACAAAATAGCTTCAATTCAACAAATCATGTGCAGTTGAAGCAATTTGTTTCAACTGCTAAAAGTCTACACTGCCCAAGGAAAACCTTAACTGCACATGATCTGTTTTTAAAACAGGAATTATAGCAGAGGCCCAAAAAACAGCCTACCTGGTTTTTGCGGATCTTAATGGCTATTGTGGGGTCATTCTTGCAGTAAAAATACACACTATTGATCGGGTTCTTCTCTTTCATCCCGTAGTCCATGGTAATAATCTATGTGAGTAAAAAAATAGCAGAACAATAGGGCACAAGCATAAAGCATATTCCACAGAATTTGGTCTGTGAGTTTCACACAACCTATTTTGGAGCCGCACATTCCTTTCTTACACCACTAGGTGTCTCTAGCCTCCAGAGTGAAAATATGTGTGTGTTTAGCAAGAAACTGATTATTATACCAAGGCTGGCTCTAGCTGCAATGTGAACAAATGATATTAAAAATAAATAATAATAATAAAAACCTGAAGATGGATAATCAAATAGCTCTGTATAAGACTTAAACTGACAATAACACTGCAAAGAACAAAGACCAACAATAGGTGAAAATCTGGAGGAAAATTGAAGGAATTTAAATTTAAGGGACTATATTAATTTGTTGATCTAGGTTTCAAAAACCCTAAGTACTGCATCAATCCTGTTCTGACACTGGAGAATTAGAATTTTGCTCCAATGTCAAAAAGAATAGAAAGCACCTGGCATGCCTCCTATTCATGTTGATGTGGTAGCAAAAGTATAACAATACACTTTTTCACAACATTCCTTAATGCTGTAATTGTTTTCAGTTACATTGGTATTGTTGAATACCCTGCCATCTAAAGACCACCTGGGTCAGCCTGGGTTTTTTGAGTTCTCTTGTGTCAAGCCATTTCATCACAATTTCATATTAGCCTCTTGAGCACCTTTAGATTTTTTCCACAGTAATATTTAGAATGTAAAAACTGGCAAGTTTTCACGATTATTCAAAACCGAACACTTCACGTGCATCAGACCCTAGACCTTGAAAAACAAAGTAATGTGGATTAAGATGCAAGCGGATGCAAATAAATAGACAAGCCAAACAGGTCTCATTGAAGAGCCAGAGTAAACATTGGAATTGTCTTTCCTCACTGAAGTTTGCCAAGGGGTTCAGAAAATGTCATGAATTTGGCTTGTGTTCTGTTGGAACTGTAAGTAACGTTACTGGCAGTATGAAGCCGGCAACAATAAGGACTTTTGTAACTTTTCAAAGTTCCAACGATAAAATCACAATTACGTGATTAATGGAATTAAGCTAAAATCAAATCTTCCTTCTTACTGTTGCTCATTTCATTGTACTAACATGACCTCTAGCTATCCAGCTAGCTACGTTAGAGTAAATTAGTTGGCGTGAGTGGGTGGGGTTGAAGATGGAAGAGGAGACTTTCTTGCTTGTAAACACAGGCTAAGAAACCCGCCATAATACGCTGTTAATGAGACATTCGACTCACACTGATGATAAAATCTTCAGCCTGAAGAGTCACTTCCGTGCCGCCGGCAGGCGTGGCTTCCGCAACGCTGACTGCCATTTCAAGCAGCTTATCCTGAAGAACAACGGACAAAACGCCGCCCCAGTCAGAGTGTTGAAAAATCTCCAACATGACACTGACACAAAGTAGACAGTGGTATAAAGGCACAGATTTGGCTAGAAACTCTCTACTTTCACAACAGTCTGATCCATGCCATCTCACCTGCGTGACCAGCACAGGTGTCTTGGGCTGGGTCTGGCCCACGTATTTGTAGAGCTGGCGACGATTGATGTTCTGCAGGATGGCGCGAGCCTCTGCCAGCTCTGGAGATGAGGAGTACAGGATCTGCAGGAAGATGTGGTCTGAAAAGGGAATGGGGGGAGGAGGAGGGGGTGGGGAATTACATTATACCTTTAATCATAAGCCTCTGAGGCAGTCTTACCCAATTGTTATCACCTGCATGTGACTCATCCCATACCTGAACTCAAGCCTGAGCATGCTCAAAAGCTCCACAACAATTAACTATCCATTTTGGGTGGCATAAAATCAGAGACTTCCATCACTAGGACACAGATATGAGAAATGCCTTACCGGTGAGTTTGGTGTAGGCCTCCATATCATCTATAGCAGTGGAGATGCTGAACTTATTGTCATTGGAGCCAGTAATCTGGATGTGCTTGTCAGCCTTCACAAAAGCCTCTGTTATCCTGAAGACAAGAAGAGGCTGTCACTGTCAGCAAAATGATACCCAAATTCATGTTTCACTCCTAATTTGTGTTAATGACACAGTTCATTACCAATTCGTTGATCAATATGTGTCACACAGTTACTGCCACACATTCATGGAAAAAGCATTTCTGCTTTACCGAACTTTACATTCACATCATTATGGCAAACAATCCTACACAGGACCGGATGTGGTTTCCAGTGAGAGTTGGAGTCCATTGGAAAAAAGAGTGGAAGCGCTCACATTGTTTCAATGATGTTTCCCACTTTGTGCTGGTAGGCGTGGCGATGAAGGCAGTTGCGCGTGTGAAACAAGTCATACAAGTTCCCCACTTCCTGAAACCAACGGAAAATGCAAAGTACTTACGAAAGCCGTACGATTACACGTCACAATGCCAAATCAACAATTTAACACTATTTATCCGCACTGACCTCAGAAAGCAACTGTGTAAACTGAATTCATTAAAACGATTAACATCAGCAACAGGGATGTTTTGTGCAACTATGATCCGTGTGATACATGGCAAAGACTCATCTGATTCTAAAATATAAAGTTAAGTAAATGAGGCCCCATTTCACAATGCTGTGTGCATGGCTCAGGCCTCTGCTCGGCGACACCAGTACCTTGTCTCTAGTGCAGATGTGCTTCTTTCCGTTCACCTCGCACACGCGCGCAAACTTCAGGAAGCGTCGATGGTCAAAGTTATTTCGGATGCCCAGGTGGTAGCAGTCTCTAATGACAGAGAGATGTGGCCAAGCAAAATTCATTTATAAAGATGACAGTTCTTAAAACGGGATATTGGTAAAAATCTGTAAATGGCAAAGAACAGATTTTAAAAATAATTAAGCGAGTACTAAAGTGGTCATAAGTTGATTATTCTGAAGTGGACAGAGCCATAGCTTATACTTTATGGGTCAATGTCAGATATATAACCCAAAATCCACTAATTAAACTTCAATAAAAATGAATCCAAATTAGGCATGAACAACAATACCAGGGTGGTATCGGTAGGAACTAATAACAGCTGAAAACTCATGTAGATTATAGCCGACATGATGGCCTGATGAGATGGTAACACACATGTGCCAGAGAGCTGATGCACTTGATACACCGTTGATGCTGCAAATTATGTGAAAATGTGATGCTCAAAAAGTAGCATAATTATTGTAATTTGAAACTCACAAGCAACACAAGGCTCAAGCTCTCAGCATAAAGTGTGCAAATTGAGATATTTTTTTATAAAGGTAGAATTTTATATTCGTCCACATCTGTGCTCTTCAACATCATGCATGCATGCATGTGTAACTTGGTTGCAGTTTGCATTTTTTGTGATACAATAAAACTGGGAAGCATGGGGTATCAGGTACTGACATCAGACAATAAAGCCAGTTTTTTTCGCCATTTCTCTCCCATTTTCTCCCCAATTTAGTCGTTATACCAATTCCCTGTGTGTATCACACAGTCCTGGTCGATGCGCTATCCTCTGTCAGTCTGGGGAGGGTGTACACTACCACATGCCTCCTTCGATACAGGTGGAGCCGCCAGCCGCTTCTTTTCACCTGACAGCGAGGAGTTTCTGAGAGAGGAACGTCTGACCAAGCCGGAAGTACCGCTGCCGGGGATTGAACCCGGGTATCTGCGGTGGTAGGCGAGTGCTTATACCTCTACACTACCCAGACGGCCCCAAATACCAGCTATTGGCCCCAGAATTTCCATAACGTGCCTCTCCAACGCAAATCACTCACCTGGCAAAATAATCCCATTTGTCCACATCAATTCCAGTTCTTTTGTTTGCCACAATCTCGTACAAGAAGGATTTCGCTTCTGGTCTTCCTTGATACGGCCACTGCAGAAATGAGAACGAAAAACATTTGCTATGTAAAACCTTAAAGAAGAAGAGAGGAGAGATGTGAGAGTAGAGGTATGGCTCATGTGTTTGGGTTGTTGTGGTGACGCACTGGTCTCTGCTCCTGGCTGAGTGGGACGGAGGTCTCCGGGGGCCCGGCTATCTGCTCCTTGATGAACAGCAGGTCCTCTGGCAGCTCCAGCCCGTGCTGCTTCATCACTGGCTCTAGATCGTTTACCTTGATCAGGTGATCGAACATCTCCACGGACGCAATTTCGTGCTGGAGCACGCACAGTAAGACAGTCAGACAGACAGACAGAATCAATAAGGCATAGGCACCAGCATAAACCAATATGCAATGTTTGGCCAGAGTTATGTTAAACCAAATATACAGGCTAGAAAAGAACATGACATAAAATTAATTACATAATTCTTTAACACATGCACACAGCCATGACATTTTTCTTGTTTTTTTCCAGTAGCGAAGAGGGACATGGCAGAACTAATCAAGCAGATGTTGAACAATACCTTCCATTTGTAACCAGGCCGTGTTTTTGGGATAAACATTCCATCAAACATATGGGAGAAAGGGCCATGTCCTGAACACAGAAAGATGGATGAAAAGAGGGGATAAGGAGTGTCATTGAAAATAAAAATATAGATAAAAATTTGGACAAATAAAACCCAAAGAATAATAAACTACAAATACCGCCTCGTGGTTGTATTCCCTCAAGGCATTCCTGAGATATCGCGTTCATGAGAATGGGACGGACGGAAAAACGGACGAACAGACGGTCAACCCGAAAACATAATGCCTTCGGCCATGGCTGTGCCGTCGCGGAGGCATAAAAATAAATGGCTCGACATTATCTTCCAACTTCAATAAGAAAAGAGATGCAAATAACCTGCAGACGGTGCAGGCTAATATGAGTGTAGTTCAGGTGTAGGACTTATGTTATTGTTGAGACTGTTCCCCTGTACTGGTGAGGAGAACTGACTAAACACCAACACCAGCCATTTGGGGTATGAGGAAGACATACTGATGATGAGACATTAAAACTCACCAAGGTCATGGCACAGTCCTGCAATCTGGACACACAGTATGTCCCTCTGACTAATGAGAAGATCAGGCTGGCGCTTGTTCAGAGACTGGACCAGCTGGCCAGCCAGGTAGCCCACCCTGTCAGAGACAACATTATTTACAGTACATTACTCATTTTCAAAAATACAATTGTAGAGGCATACCTGGGAATCAAATCTTTGGCTTACAACCCCATTTTCTGGATGATCACACACTGCTACTATGTGCTGTAAACTCTTGACTCACACTCACAAATCTCTTTACTGTGACACTATTATCAGCTACCAAATCACAACCTGTTTAGATTTTTAAAGCATAATTTTCAGCAGACTGTATTAAGTGAATCAAGCACAAAAATCAAATAATTTTAAAGAAAGATTTTTTAAAAAATTGCTTAAGCTTTGGTGAATAACCTTGCAAGACCAATGACACCCAAAATCATTTGGGAAATTCCCAAAGAGGACGTACCCAAGAGAGTGTTCAAAGCGGTTGTGACAGGCACCAGGAAAGACCAAGTAAGTGGCCCCCAGCTGCTTAATGTGACGCAGACGCTGGAACTGAGGTGTGTCAATAATGCTCACCAGCAAAGGGTGCAGTTCAATGTGGCCGTGAATAGGGTCATTGAAAACCTACAAGGGCAAGAAGGACTTTCATCAAAGCAGCAGAAAATGCTGAAGACCAATCCATATTGAGTTTAACTCGATATGGTTTATTGGCATGAAATGCATACAGTAAATATTGAGAAAGGGTAACACACAAGTAGTGCTGTAGGTCAAGTGTACATTTGAACCATTTTAAACATTATAAACGAACATCTCTCCTCTCTCTTATCTATTAAATGTCTGCTAATTGGCATAGAAAGTGCAAAAGCGTTACCTTCAAAATGTCAGCTGAGATCTGCCACAGTTTCCTCAAGCAATGAAGAATCTGTAGTCTTATCCCCAATGGGCTAAGGAAAGAATAAAAAGAAATAAAAATCTATCAAAACCACGGGAAAACACAAGCAAAGTAACCAAGCAGGGAACAGAAGTTAGGCTTTTTTCAGGCCTGTGTTTTTACCGCAACTCTTAAAACATCCCACCCCAATCCTCCTGGCATGTTCCAGCAGGCAGGCAGCAGTCTTGACTGTAAACCTACTTACCCTATGCCCATTTTTTCCAGATGCAATTCCGCAAGGTATGGCAATCCCACTCCTGTGATCTGTTCCGCTATGGAGGTAGAGCAAATCAGAACACAGTTAAATCTCTCCTGAGGCAGACAAGAGAGCTTTGATTGTCATAACCAGTAAATGTTCTATCGCCGTTACCCTTGGAAAACTTTCGACACCAGCAATGCCAGAAGCGCCATCCTAAAATTTCTTCTTACGTGAAGATTACCACGCTCGCAAGCGTAGAAATGTGTTTCCACGGCGGCATAATTATCTATATAGAGAAACATCGCTGTCCTATTTCAATGCATTTTCAATGATTTCTCAATAATAACATCTTTTCATTAACCCAAAAACATGGCTGAGGCTCACTTCAGAGAACTATCGATTGTCCCCAGAATTTCATGATAAAGTGGCGTTGGTATGTCTTTCGTGATATTGTATGACAGGCCTACTACTTGAATGACCTGTTTTAAGATGAACTTGGCAAGGAGTGCAACCGATGGATGCAGCGCTAGCTATGTGCTTTTAAACGGTCCGCGCTATGGTGCCATTATAACCAGGGTGAGCGATTGATAGACGAGTGTGTGTATTTTATCCAATCAACGCAGTGACAGCTTGTAGCCTTTTCCCCAAAAGATGGTACATTTTTACATGCTACATGCTTGCAGGTCAGGCACTCTTCACGGTAAGAAGACATATTTGGACTGCGTTTCCGGCATTGTTTGAGCTTAAAGTCCTGCACGGGCAATGGCGATAAATTTCTCTTGCAGTCACATCTGTCCAGAATGTAAACAATTCATGGGTTCGTCATATTAATAAACATTTTTAAGACGAGGTTAATTGTCCAACTCAGGTTTAATTAGAGTTGTCACTGCCCATAGACCGTATAAAAATAGTCACTGTCCCATAATCAAATGACATGAGAACAGCTTTTTGAAAACCTTTTTCGAACTTTTAAATGCATGTCGCAAATTTACCAGACAAATCGTGGTTTTCATTTTGTTCGTTTTTATT
This sequence comes from Anguilla rostrata, assembly GCF_018555375.3. Lineage (NCBI taxonomy): Eukaryota > Metazoa > Chordata > Actinopteri > Anguilliformes > Anguillidae > Anguilla > Anguilla rostrata. The sequence goes on along the minus strand of NC_057943.1, from coordinate 19,651,937 downwards.
TTCTTATGCACTGCTCACTTTTGAGGAGCTAACTATGCATTTCCCCTATGATGAAGAAAACTGTACCTCGGAACTTGTCCTCCCATTGACCGAATCCCGCTCTTCGAAGGTAACTGCAAGTAGCTTCAACGTCCCATTTTCTGTAGTCAACGTTTCGCCAGACAACGTCCGACACCCGCTTCTCCGGGGTTCGAAAGTTGACAGCCCCATTTTCTTCTCTTGGACGTTTTCGATTTTCCATTTAGATTGTCGATTGCCAAGGGATGAATAATGTAACTAGCCAGTTCACATTCAGAACTATAACTTCGTCGGTGGTTACCTAATCTAAAGACTTTCCACCGGCTGTTCAACGAGCGCCCGTAATCTGCCTTCCTACTTGTGGCTACCCACAATGGAGGCTGTAATCTGGACGAACGCATGTACTTTCCGGGGCAAAAAGGAGTCACCGCCTGGCACTGGGAGCCAGCGGCGGCTTCCCTATTGGTTAATCGAACTGTCAATAGCCGGGTTTCCACCAAAATTACCCGGAACTTTCAGTCCCAGGAACTACTTTACCAGGAACTAAAAGGTTCCTTCAGCCAATGGTTGTCTGCGTTTCCACCGGGGTCTAAAGTCCCGCGAAGATTAGGCAAATTAGCCCACTGACGTATGAAAAAGCGACGTTGTCGTCGGTCCATCTGTCATATTTCTTCTTCTGTAACCCCATACTACCACCGAAGTAGCCTACATTATTTTCTAATAACCGGGACAGCCCGGAGGGGTTTATTCCACTTATATACAACGGGTTACCAACAATGACTATATATGGTTACTTTTGTATTTATTGATTTTTATCGATTTAATCACATGGAATTGAAATATTCTTCTGCAGCCGTTTGGGCATATTTTACCGTTGTCAAGCAAAACTGTCGTTGGTAGTTGAACTTGGACCGTTATGCAACAAATAGGATATAACAGACCAATAGTCACATTGTAACTGTTTTATATATCCTCTCAAACACATTCATTGTGTTTTTATGCGAACATTCGCTTTCATGTCTTGACATCCGAAGCGACAGAATGCATTCACATTTCCAATATAACTGGCAACAACAGAAGAAAACATGCACACGTTGTAAACAATTTGCTGTTTGATTACATTCTCATCGTCAATTCTATATAGGCTAATCGCAAAATGACAAGAATAGAACGAAAACTCGGATTTGCGTGAAAATTTAAATTAGTAGTGGTGCAGCCACCGTTTGTTTTCCTTCGAAGTTACTGCTAGCCGAGCAGCGAAGTGTGCCCTCCAGATGCGAACCATGCACCATAAATTAGTCCATAGTCTTCCTGGTCTTTTTGTGGAATTGAAGAATGGCAGAGTAAAATTACGGCAGTCTGAAAAAGCTAAAGGTACGATTACTAGAATTAACCTGTTATTTTACCATGACAAAAAGTGCGGAAGGTGATTTCCAGTTTGCTTTTACTATATCACCAATGTGAATTACGCAGAAATACCGCATACCTCACATAACTGTATCAAAGGTTTTGAGTCATTTACAACGGGCTAACAAAGAAAATCCGGAAGAAAATATTCAACAACCGAATTAATCCGTTTGAATGTTTTAGTACGTAATATGCTGTCCCAGCACGAATGCTTAGCATTTTATAAAACGAATACTAAAGCAAGAAAAGAACAGAAGAGCACACGTTATAATTCCAAGACGTTGGCAGGCTATAACCAAAAGTAGGCTACTGCGCCGCATAGCCTAATACAAGTTTGATTTTAAGTTATTATGAAAATAAATAGGTTTGTGCCTGCATATTTTTAAACATGGCGCCTGAAAATAGACACAAAAAAATTCTACGAGTAGCCTACTCGACCAATCAGAAATGTTCAGCGCTGCAAGCTCCACCCAAAAGGTTCCTGTACTTTCGGAAAGTACTACCCCCCGAGCAGGAACCTTTTGGGGGGTAAAACAAAGCCGGAACTAAATTTAGACCCTAGTTCCTGCGGTGGAAACGCACTGAGTTCCTCAAAAGGTTCCTAGTTCCGGGGTATAGTTCCTGCGGTGGAAACGCGGCTTATCTCAGTGTGCCGGTTCTATGGATTCTCCCTCTCTCCCCCCCACGTTCCTTCTGTTCCGTGTGTGCTGCAATCTAAGTCCCGAATGAAACACACCAGCGAAACGGACAAAGCTATCAAAATCAATAACCTTGTATATGTGCCTGTCAATAACGAATACAAGTTCCGTTATTGTGCGACTGATATTCAAAAGATAGTAGCGGCGCAGGGTGATGACAACAGTGTCCCAAAGCAAACGCTCGTTCTGCCGCTCACTCCCTATGTAATGTGCTACGTATTTTCCACTATATAGGGAATAGTGAATGAGTGAACAAGTGAGTCATTTGGACGCAGCCCCAGTCTTAAAACAATAAAACTTAAGACTTTCCTGCTAAAACCACAGCTTAACTTTGAAGTTGGGCACATGCTTATTTTATTGTGAAATAATTTGCCTCAGTAGGGCCATGAAGCACATCACTAACGAAGACCTACTGCTAAAGAATATATATTTTCAAAACATATACTCTTGCAAAGGTTACACCTACAGTACATTTGAACATAAATGGGAAATCTGCTCTGACAGTTAGTAGGAGTTAGCGGACTATGAAATTTCATGGTTTTCTACTCCCACACAACCATTTGTGAATCACTTGTCAGGTGTTCAAAAATCATTTTTCCATACAATTTTTCATACAATCTCTACATCAAGGCTGCTCATCAGTAAATGTCAATATCTGAACCAATGTGGTTTCTATGAACTCCACACACCCCCCACCCACCCCCAAGACCAAAACTGTCTTTTGAAATGCATACATCCAGCAGCACATCAAAAAATATGCATTTACAATTTTTTGTTATTTGTAGCATAGAGCAGCACCCTTGGGGGAAAAGGAAGGCCATTTGAGGTATTTCTGGTCCGTCACTGTTCCACCTGGTGGTTGGGTCCACCAGGTAGGTCAGAGGAGAAGTGGGTTATCCAGGACTGCCACTCCTGCTGCCACACCTCCATCGGAATATTCTGCACTTTTGGTTCTAAGAAGATGTCCGGCACACTCATTGAGCAGCATATTTGTCCCCTGTCTGTGTGGAAAATTGAAAAAGCATGGCATACGGCTCACAGATTTTAACACAGTGACAATGCTGAAACAACTGAACTACATTACGCATTAAAAATTAAAATGTGTCCAACCAATCAATACAAAACAGTATTTTCACAGACCCTCAATATGTCTGTGCAGTCAGTATAACTAGAATGTTACTTTTGCACTCAATACTGAAGCTGTATTCTATTATTGCATGCAATTTTTTGTGAATTTCAGTGAGCTTTAATTTCCAATTGATGTTAAAATGCAAAAGATGCTTACATTTCCACAAGTGCCTGGTGAAATGAATATACACCAGGGTAAAAGATCAACAAAAACATGTTTTCACCATACCAAAAATGCTAAGTCACTCATGCATACAAAGCTGTGTCAAAAGTCATTAATAAAAACCTCCTAAATCTAAGCCTGCCATTAAAAGTATTGATATCAAAATTTGGCCACAACTGTCGTGGGCTAGTATGGAAATTTGCACAGCAGTAGCCAGAAATGTGAGCGTTGTTGTAGTTTCAATATAGCGACTTGTCAGCAACTTACTTTTTTAAAGCACACAACGGCTTTGAAATTCACAGTTGAGCTTTATCTCGTAGAACAAAACTCAGAACTCTCTTAGGCGTACATTAACTACAGACCTTATTTTCGGCAGAAAACAAAATCTCTATGGGAAAAAAGGATTGGAAATCTGCTGAGGGAACCCATGAAGAAACGTACGTGTTGGCCTACAAAAAGACATCATCACATGTAACATTCTATTGCATGGACATGTGAAGTTGTTTGTGAATTCTGTCTGTTTACATGAGGTCATAAGGTATAGAAGTTAAGGTTTTTAAGGGCAGAGTGTCTGTGGTCATTGTGGTTATTTCTGTAGAAAAATGTTCCAGCAAAGTTCCAAACTCTTGGTGGTGTAGAGGCATGTCGCCCCATCTAGCCGTAACATGGCAGGATGGCATACCTGCCATCCCAATATTGTAAGCACTAATCTCTTCATTTAGTGCAGTGTGTACCTCACATAGGCTCCGAAGATGCCAAGCTCACTCAGACATGTGTTGAGTTTCAGAGGACAGCCGCTCCTCAGCAGATAGTTGTGGACAGGCTGGGGCTGGACCTTGTCCATCAGAATGTAGGCTGTCCTTTCTGAGCTGCACTTCACTCCTGACAGCACCTGGCAGATGTCTGCACCGTAGATATTGTTACCTGCCAAAACAGAACTGAGCATCAGCAGGTGAGTCATACAACCAAGGAAATGTTGAGGATGGCCTCCGAAATAAAGGAATGCTGGAATATAAAAAGCAGGGCTGCCTTACCCCCTCCCTCCCTCTGGGGTTTCAGGACATACCGGTCTGGGTTTGCCAAGGCCATAGCCACATTCTTGTCTCCCTCCTCTCCCTACACAACAGGAACAATATCCATACACTTCAGATAGCAGCACAAAAGACCTGTGATTGTACCAGACAGGAAAAGTAGGCTCAGGTTTCTCATTAAAACCATTCCTCATTCACATTAAACTGGTCTGTTCAGTGGACGGAGACTATGTGATAACACCACTGACTTGCCCCAACATGCTATTAGATATTCATTTTCAAGCAGCATGCTGAGGGATACAAAAGTATCCAAGGTAACTAACACAAGGTAAGGTTCTTGCATTCATCTTTTAAAGTTATTAACATGTAAAAACATAAAAATATTTTTCCATGTTGGGGCATCTGATTTATTCTCAGGTGGCATTTCCTGAATAGTCAGATAAGACATGAGTGAATATTTTTTGTGCTTCCTTTTTATGTTGTTGATTTTTCCAGTCATCTTTAATGATTTATCAGGTCATGAGCACCGCAAACATTTAGCACGCCTAGCAAACGAAAACCTTTCCTCTTTTAAATGATCATTATTACAAAAATCATTTTATTATTATCACAATGTTGTTCAACTTGAGCTTTTGAAACCAGCCATTTTCCTCTCACCATGTCCAGGGAATAAAGTCCAGCAAAAGTTGCTCGGATCTGAGCCACAGCCTCCGGGTCATCCGGAAAGAACTTCTCCAGGACCCCAGGTCGGGCTAGCTCCTGCTGCACTTTCTTAGTTCCAGCCAAGTGGGTGCCGATGTCGGGACACTTGACTGCCAGAGACCGCTCCATCAGAAGCCTTGCCTCCCAACTCTGTACAAACACGTTACTCAGGATCAGTATTACCTTTTTATTTATCAGATACCCTTATTCAGAGCAAATTATATTTTTATACAACAACAGATTTACTCAAGTAAATCAGGTAGGGTTGGGCCAATGAAGGATAGGTTGCTATTGGACATCATCCATCAGTTCAATTGATCGTCAATCAAGATATCCATGGTGATTTCAAGGTGATTCATCGGCAGCTTAAAACAAGACAGATATCTATTCTGTGGGGCTTTTTAGAGCATCATTTCTGCAATAAAAATAGTTTTTGCCTCCTATAAAGTACACAGTGCGCTCCACTTTTGCTTCTCTTCAAAGCTACTCACCATTTTGTATTACATTACATTTTTCGACATTTTTATCTAAAATGATGTACAATAAGTGCATACCGAAGATCGATAGAACAAATACAAACACAGATCAGATAAAATAATATTCTCTCATGAAGTAGCAGTTATCCATTGCCATGAATATCAAGTTGAACCTTTCATCAACTCGAACTAAGCATCGGCTTCTTGGGCAGGAATAATGAAATTTGTTTAAATACAATAAGCTTGCTTCACATTCCAGGATTTACTCCATTTTCAGGTCAAAATTCTCAAAGGCAATAAAACTATAGTATAGAGAACCTGAGACTGTAGAATTTCAACTGTAAGCCGTGCAGTTTAATTACAAATTCTATTTATTGTATTGATTAACAGCAATGGGCAAAGTGGGTTCTTTTTATACAGGAGAAAAATTAAACTCACAGATTTGGTGAAAAATAGAAGACCCTAAAAATAACAGTAACTGTGTACAGACCTGTTCCGTGTAGTTCTGAGGCATGTATCCATTGCGGAAGTACACTATTGCAACCTCTTGACCATCTCTACAAAGACAAAAACAAACAATTCATTCAGGTCAATCTTTTAACTAAGCCTTTCTTGTATGTTTTTTAAATATAGTAAAAAAATAAATAAATAACAGTACCGCACTTTTAGCCATTTAAATATGGCCACAACAAGAGCACGTTTAAAGAGTAAAGAAGAGATAAGTAACGTAAACCTACATAAACAGCCTCTTGTCCTGGTCCAGCAATCCAGTCTTACTTACATCTTCAAACCGCCTTCTTATGACTGGAATATTTCTGTAGACAGAAAAAAGGCACTTAGAAGCCAGTGGGGAAAAATTCACAGAACTTAAACAACCGTATTGTCCTACACGGTAACCAGAGTAACTTGGTGCCAGGAATCCCTTTGAAACCATGGATGCAAATGAAGAAGCTTGTGCTTTCGCAAGAAGACTTAAGATAAACGAATCATTAACCACTCTCTGTTGGACTGTATCAACTTACCTGTTCCACAGTTCATTCTCAACATATCGATGGTCATAGATATTCATTTGGACATCCTCCACCAGAAACATGACCACAGCCCTGCAGAAAACAGGAAGTGCTGTTAAATCTTTCTGCTATTACTGAGACTGTATTCATTCCAAACGTTCACCAGGAACTTTTTTCCTTTAGTTAATAAAGTACGACCACATTTAGGGACAGACTACATCGTAGTTTCAGAAGTGTTAATCTCAGCCACATTCGGAAGCTATGAAACATTCTATATTGCCTGGAGTATAAAGGGAATACATGGAATTAATTTCAAGGTCCTACTGTATCCCCAAATGTTCACAATTTCAAGCCATTACATGACAATCACTTAGCAGACACTCTCTTCCAGAGTGTCTCATAAAAGTAGAGAACATCTGTGTTGTTTAAGGAATATAAAAATGTGATCACACCAAGAAGGCACAGAAAATCAATTTATAATCAATAAGTGTAAAAGTTAAGTGAATAAAACCTACAATTAAGACTGGAAACTTAAGTAAATACCATTATAGAGCTAACCTATTTCAGTTACAGTTATTCAAATAGCATCATTATCCCAAAAGGAAATATAAGAAAAAAGTGCTTTTACAAATCATAAGGACATGCAAAACCACAGGTTTTCAGCGGGTCAATGCAAGAGCCAGCTAAGTTTGAAAGTAACAGAATCTTACATTACTAATAAAACAGGCTCAACTGCAAGGTTACAAGAATGTCAACAATCTAACAAAAGTTATCTAAGAAATACACAAAACATTGTTGAAGACATTACAATGGATTTATTTTGAATGCCTGTGAACTAAAACAGGACACATTTGCCATAAAAACATTCATTCTGTTCTTGATTCAAGTTGCGTATGGAAGAGAAAATCTGAGAAAAATGACTCTACATGAACTTGAAAATAACAGTCATTCAAAACTATATCATACTGCATCAGTGCTACATCTATAAGGCAACAAATTACTCTCAGAATTCTATTTACCAAAGAATCTTTGAGATAACTGCAAAGCTAATAGACAATAATTGTCAGGGGAGCTTCCAATGCACTCTATACAAAATAGTGGACCCCTTACTAGCCAAAAACATAACACACCTCTCAGAGCCATACAACTTCCAGGCCAAAGCCAGGGCCTTGGCGAGCCCTGCCGCTGGGTTATTGTCCAGGATCCTTTTCTGCTCCTCTAATCGACTAGCAACCTTCAGAATGTGCCTGGTGGGCCACAAGGGAAAGATGACATTATCAGAAACAAATTCAAGTAATTTGCAGGTTGTAACATGACAGAATTGCCCACTAGTCAATGATGACACCTCAGCAAAGATTCAGTACTTTACCAGCAAAGAATTCTTCACACTGGACCAGGTGATGCTTCAACAAAACTATAATCAAGCTTGATGAGAATGTATTGAAATCACTGCTTTGTTTACTTTATTGATGTATATTCAAACTAAATGAAAGACAGTAAAGAAAGTACATTCGTCTCACTTCTGAACTTATCTAATGCTTGGGAGTTACATAGCAACCATTAATACTGCCAATATGGTGAAGCATGAACACTCCAATGCACTCACCTGAGAGCCAATGACTATTTTCTACAGCTTACACAGTACTATAGGAGAGCGAGTGCAGAATGACTAATGAAAAATAGTAACCTGTGGGAGCCCAGTATGATCAGGAGAAGAGATAAGGCAGCCGTAACCTGGGGAAGCCCCGGCAGAACATAGCCAACCTTGACACCAAAACATAGCTGCATCTTTCAAACTCATGTTCATATTATAAGTGCGCACGAGTAGTCGAATACAGTTAACCGTGGGAGGTGCCAGTATTCGGACACAGTATTCAAGTACTCTAATAGATGTGCACTGTACCACAGGATGTCAGGGAGAACAAGTCGCGATTTAGTATGACGTAAAAAAAGAAGTGTCATGTCCGGCAATATTTTGATGCTGAAAGTAAGACTACCTTTGTGTGTGAGATATGTAATGCCAAACTGAGTAATAGTTCAATCAGTGCAATGCTGAATAATGTCGCTGAAGCATCCAGAAAAGACTAGTCTTGACCAAACAGCAGAATGCAAGGAAGTTCCTATAACTTCATTTACTAGCCTGGCTCATAAATGAGACTCAGTTCGAGCAGAAAAAATATCAGAACTGATCGCTAAAGTGTCAGCAAAGAAATACTGCTACTCAGCTTTGTTGAAGGTAAGGGCTTCAGAGAACTTATGAAATATGGTGAACCAGATTATCAAGTCCCTTCCCGCAAAACAAACACTGCCAGGGTAGAATGGCAATAGGAAACATAAGAGACAGCCACAAAAGCCAAGTTCCAAACAACAAGTGACTGCTTTGTTTATAATAGGCCTACTGGTGGCTGTTTTGCTTACATAAAGCAAACAACGTTACAGGCTTCTGCTACATTTTCCTTTAACAATGTAAAAGATCAAAAGGGCCTTCAGTATAATAGGCTAACCCTACTGTTTTTGCTTTGGAAGGCATTTCTACCAGGTTTTAGCAAATAGCATTATCTACACATTTTACATATTTGCAAAAGTAGGCCTACTATTCATTGAAACAGTACAAATGCCAGTTTACTTATGTTTTGTATGTTATGAGTAAGAAGTACATGTTGCCTATAACAAGGTTATGTTTATTTTGACATTCAATAAAGCCTTTGATTGATTTACATCATATTTTACGCTGCATTATTTCTTTATATTACATTTCTTAAATTGATAAAAACATATTGGGGAAACCAGCAAGTCAGCCCATGGCATGCAATTCCACTGTGCATTTCTGAATAATATTTAATTAAATTTTTATTTCCATAGCACTTTTTAAATAGATACAAACACAAAGAGGCTTTACAATGGAAATATAATAGAAAATTGGGCAAAAAACAGGCCTGAACCCACAAAATAGGTTTGCGCCGACTGGTGGAGAAAACTGTAATTGCAGTGGGAAAATTTGTTTTCAGCTCGGGAGACGTCGATACCGTCCAAAGTCTAATTAATCTATTTTCACGGTTAAACAAACACCCACCCATCATTAAAACTTACGAATATTTGAACATCAAAATTAGTTAGAATGTACATCTTTATTTCACATCTGGTGAATGCTAGGTCAATATCAAGAATTCAGCTATGCTCAGAAACGAAAAGGTGCCTCCTTACAAGTGAAATTAACTAGTATGCCAGGTCAGCAAATTACTTCATGCAAATAACAGTGTTCATCTTGGAGCTGGTTCAACTGACTTCACCTCAAGAGTTCTGAGAGCCCACGCCATCTTTTTAAAAAAAGGAGTGCAGATATGCCTCATTTCTCATTTTTTGCTTCATTCAAACAAAGAAAGCAGAGAAGGTAACGGGTAACAGACAGGTTGACAGCTGAAAAGGTGCCATGACAGGAATCAAACTCCCGTGCTAGCAAGAAGATTCCAACATCACATGAGTCATATGATAAAGAAGCCCAATGTGCTTCAAGCCTGCGAATTAAGAGGACTGGAGAAGAGCCAGTTAAAAAACTCCTAACTTGGACACCTCATGGTGCCTAAAATAAGGAACACTGGAGCACAGGTTTCTGAGGGCAAAATACACTGTTTAAATGAAGTGTATTTTGCCCTGAGCAACATATGCTCCAGTGTTCCTTATTTTGGGCCAGTCCCCGTTAAGTGTCCAGGTAAGGAGTCTTTTGCTCTAATCCAGTGGTCTCCAACCCTAGTTCTGGAGAGCTACAGGGTCTGCTGGTTTTTGTTTTCACCTTAAAATCAGCACCCAACTGAGACCCAAGACACAAGGTGAGTTGAGTTAACTGTGTAATCAACTGCTCTAATTGATTCATGAACTGCAGACTGCAGAATCACTATGAAAGCCAGCAGACCCTGTAGCTCTCAGGACCATGGTTGGAGACTACTGCTCTTATCACATGAGTCAGTTACCTTGCACCACATATCTTGCCCTCAAGTTATCTTCTATTAGGGCATGCGGTACCTGTGAACAGCTGGAGTCCGTGAAGCAAGCCCTCCAAAACTGGCTGCAATGGTATTGATCTCAATCTGCTTCAAGGTTGTGTTTCCATCTGTCCCTCGGTCCAGCATGTAGTCAGATCGATTCAGGCCCACAGCTATTGGCTGAAAATCGCAACAAAAACAAAACTCTGAACAATTAAACTTGTAAAACTGCACTAGTTATAACTCACATTACAAAGAATTGTTGTAGTTGACTTTATTGGCTGTGAATTTGAAATATACAGTTAATTTGTATTACATGTCAACCAATCAAATTGTTATATACTAGATTAACAGCGAGCTCCATTATGTTTGGGACAAAGACATTTTTTCTTTATTTGGCTGTGTACTCTGAAATGTTTCATTTATAATTAAAAAATTCACATGTGGTTAAAATGTTCACTAAGCTTTTATAAAAGGGTACATTTTGCATTTCACCATGTAGAAATTGCAGCACTTTGTATACACACTCCTCCATTTCAGGGCACCATAATATTTGGGCAAATGGCTTCACAGCTGTTTATGATTAGTCAGGTGTTCAATTGCTTCCTTAGTGCATTTATACAAGTTTTCTTGATCTAGTCTTGATTCTAGGCTTTTGATTACCTTTAAAGTCTGATATTGGTATTTGTCAACATGAACAGAGTTGTGCCAAAGAAAGTAAAGGATGCTCTTATGAGGCTGAGAAATAAGAAAAAAAGACATTGGCCAAACCTTTCACCATGTAGAAATTACAGCATTTTTTATACATGCCCCCGCTCCCCATATTAAACAGACTTTTCTGATCAGTCTTGGAGAGTTCCTTTTGGCCTCCACACTTTGCTCTTGCCATCACTCTGATACAAGTTAATATTGGTCTCTTCTGTCCACAAGACCTTTTTCCAGAACTCTGCAGGCTCTTTTCTTAGCATACGGTAACCTGGCCATCCGGTTTTTGGCAGTTTGCACACTGTTTTGCATCTAGCACTGTGGCCGCTGTAGAAGAGGTGTTTGGGGGTTTTTCTTCATTTTGTTGAGAATTCTTTGGCCATCAATTGTAGAGGTCTTCCTTGGCCTACCAGGCTCTTTGCAATCACTGAGTACTCCTCCTTATTAATGATGTTCCAAACAGTTGATTCCGTTAAGCCCAATGCTGTGTGCCAAATGCATACTATATACTAATGCAATAAAATATATAGTGTACTGTACTAATATAGTACATAATTTGGCAGTTTGTAAGAAATTAATTCAATTAAATTTTATTTGTATAGCGCTTTCTACAGAGAACTGTCACAAAGACGTTTTACAGAGTAGCAAAGCAAGAAACAGAGCAAACAGAGCAAAACACCAGGCCTGAACCCCCAAATAGCAAGTACATAGGGTAAACTCCCCACTGGGAAGAAATTTCGAGAGGAACCTGGCTATGGAGGGGGCAGCCCATCCTCCACTGGCCAGCCTGGTGTAAAGTAGCAGTAGAATGGAATGTAGTAGAAATGCTACAAGGGATTAATGTTGCAAAAGTACTCCAAATTCAAAGATGAACTTGAAAGTAAATGAAAGCATTAAATTACCGTACTAAGTGTTTCCTAGTAACAGGAAATGATGCATAGCATACGTCAACGGACGTCAGGATTGAGCTGTGAAGGACTACTCCGCTGTACAAGCTACTGCCAATTTCAAATTTGAAAAACAATAGCTGTGAAACATAATTAAAATGATTTTCAAAGATTTGTAAGAAATGTCTGTCTGCCTACCTGGGAACACCCTTCTTGAAGAATGTGCATGTATATATCGAACAACCTTGCAGTGAAATCATCCACTTTGATGGTGCTGGGGAAATGAAATAATTAAATTGAACATCATATTTCTCCACTGTGACATAATTAATATCAGCTTCCCTTATTCCAATACTCAGTATAAAGAAGCATTTCAAATCTGCTACAGGTTTCTGACTGCTGCTTTTACCTATGCAGGGCATATAACTAAATCCAGGGCCCACTACCAATCATAACCTTGTTGTGACTCAAGAGGGGGGTCACCTTTAGTAGCATATTCTCATATACTCACACAATCAGCAGCTGGATTAGCAGAAAATTTAAAGAAATTAACACCTTATTTACATGGAGACCACATTCCTTCCATACAACAGCAAGCACGCAAGACTGAATTTTGATGTTACCTGGCCAGGGCCTCTTGGAGGAATTTGGAATCCTGGCTGATCTTGTCCACCAGCCGGTTGAAATGTGTCTGCACAGCAATCCCCTGGTCGAAGAGCACTTTTGGTAATGGGGAAGGAAAGAGCGTGATTGGGGCATAGCTCACCACCTGCAATCAGAACAGAAGATACAGTGCCCTCCAAAGGTAAGGTAAAGGTAGAGAGAAATTGATTACTTTTGAGATATATATATATATATATATATGTATATACTTAAGGCATTTGGAATTGTTGTCCCCCCATTTTCAGCGGTGCATAAGTAGCCTAATTTCACAGATATACTTGAAAGTAAACAAAAGCAATAAAGTCTGATATTTGGTTACGTAGCCCTTAAATACAATAAATGCATCAGCTCTATGACCTACTGACATCACCAAATGTTTGAAATCTTCTTTGTAAATGCCTTTCCAGGCCTTCACTGCAGCCACTTTCAGTTGATCTTTGTTTTAGGGTGTTCTGTCTTCAGTGTTCTCTTCAACAAGTGAAATGCATTCTCAAATAGATGTAAATCATTATATACAGTACTGTGCAAAAGGCACCTGTAAAAAAAAATGCTGTACAGCTAAGATGCTTTCAAAAATAATGAAATGAACGGTTATAAATATCGAAAAAATTATATAAAGAGCAGTAAATAGTTAAAAACAAAATAAAATCAATGTTTGGTGTGACCACCCTTCGCCTTTAAAACTACATCAATTCTCTTATGTACACTGCCCGGCAGTTTTATAAGAAAATCGGCTGGTAGGTTGTTCCAAGCATTTTGGAGAACTTGCCACAGTTCTTCTGCAGATTTTGGCTGTTTCGCTTACTTCTGGCTCTCCAGGTAATCCCAGAGACCCTTGATCAAGTTACCACCTGAAAAGTAGTCTATTACTTAAAATATTACTTTATTTAACAAAATACAAAAATGTGTCTGTAAAATATATATATATATATATATATATATATATAATGATATATATGATTTAATCAGGGGACTGACTTGGCCAGCCCAAAAGTTTCCACTTTCCCCCCCCCATTGATAAACGCTACATAGACCTACTGTATATAGCAGTGTGTCTTCCCCTAAAACCGATTTAATACAATTTTGCAATAACCTAATAAACAGAACTTAAATAGATGCCAAACTGTTATTCCAAGCATCTGCCTTTCTGTATCAGTTAATTCCAGCTCACTGTGCAATTTTATAACAATTCGTTTCCAAATCTGCAGACAAAACATTACAAAATAAACAGCATTCCAGGCTGTGTAGAGCACTGCCTATTCGCCTGACTGAGCCCCAGTCATTCCTCTCCTGTGCTAACCTGATTTCAGCTTTTCTAGGGGAACAGTAGTAGAATCATAATAATACAGGCAATTTCTGTCGTACATGCTTATTAAATTAAAGCCAAAGAAAAGTTCACCTCTGACGAATTTGGAGACTCCTTTGTCCTCATTAAAACTCCATGCAGAAGGGCCGTGTCTTTGGCCACAGCTTCTAAATCCCTGATCAGCGCTCCATTCATTAACACGTCCTCTGGCACTGCCTTTGAAACCATCTGTAATAGCATAGCATTTAAAAATTCTGAAAACCTTCGCAACTTAAACCGCGATGAAGAAGTACTTCCGTAAAGATCAAAATAACAATCATAGAAACAATAACCTGTGCTAAAAGAACATCAATTAGACAAAGTACGCCCATTGCTTTAGAATTTGATAAATTGCATACTCATCATGATTTGCACATCCCGTTTAACCACGCAGTTTGTGACTGGTGCAAATTAAATGGATGTCTAGCCGCTAGCGATCAAAACAACATTATAGACGACAGAAAAGCTCAGGAATACACCATCAAGATTTTACACATCAAAACTACATTACGAGCAAAGCCATTTAGCTGTTGTCTTGCAAGCATTAGCTAAGTTAAACGACATACAACGGCAGATAACACTTAAGGTTGACTAGCGCTAACTAAAGTTAATTAAGTAACGTTGGGTAGATATTAACACGAACACACCGTGCTTATATTATTGGCACACGTGGTGGGATGCGTTTCAGTAAGGTGAATTGCTTCTTCTTCGGTCTATCCTTACGACAAACGGATATTTCCAGGATAAACAGGTTCACTTATGTCAAGTGCAGCACCTCAGCTTCAACCTAAACTCGTTTTCCGGTATCCACACAAGTTAATGAAAAATGTACGTAGAGTGCCAGTACGTAAGAAAACACGGATGCAGGAACACACGCAATCTGTGCAATCACGACTAATTTCCATTCACGCCGGCAGCCACATAGCAGAAGAAAATTATTTCGTCATATCGATGGCTTCACTCCACGCTTAAAGACTCAGTGGTTCAAATGTGATTGTTCAAAGTCAGTTTATGTCAAAAACGTTTATAGAAACACGAGTTTATGCAGGCCAAACGGCTGGGTCATGGCCATGAATGACCCACCTCTGAAGCTGAAGCCAAGATGGTACACAAATTGTAAGATAAACATGTTATAAAGCAATGTAATGGAGAATAGTGTCTGGAGATTGGTAGGTTTATTCTACAACTAAATGAATTCTACAATCTAATGACAGTCCTGAGAATTTTCCGCTGATGCTTAAAATATGAATGGATATTCAAGAAACACGCGGGCGTTAAAAATAATAGCGGTCTTGAGAGCCTAAAGCAGGGGTGCACAACTCCGGTCCTGAAGAGTCGATCTGCGTGCTGGTTTTTGTTCCAACCGATTACCATAGATATAGTTTTCCGACAGCTCTATAAACTATGCTGCTTCACTCCTGTATTTGAGCTCAATAAAATCTCTAGGATACACTTGCAGTCTGCGGCTGTAGCTGGTGCTTATACACGCCAGATCAAGATATGATTGGGCTAATTCAGTGGTCTCCAACCCTGGTCCTGGAGAGCTACAGGGTCTGCTGGTTTTCACAGTGACTCTGCACTTCGTGAATCAATTAGAGCAGTTGATTACACAGTTAACTCAACTCTCTTGGTGCCTTGGGTCTCAATTGGGTGCTGATTTTAAGGTGAAAACAAAAACCAGCAGACCCTGTAGCTATCCAGATAAATGTTGGCAAATGTTCACACAAAATCCTGAAATGGATTAGCCCTTGTCGTGCGCTTATTATCTTATCTCGGTCCATGTTCCATATTCTGTAAGGGTTCCAGGTTTTTAATCTTTTCTACAGTCTATGGCAGGGGTGGGCAAACTTTTTGACTCGCGGGCCACAATGGGTTTTCAAATTTGACAGAGGGGCCGGGCCAGGTGCATTTGGAGGGAGTGTTTGGGCCGGATATACTAAAGCATTAAATGTAGTGTGTGCAAACCTCATAGCACAGTAAGAACACTACAACCCAATTTATTAACTGTCTTTCAAATGTGAAAAATAGCCCTTATCAATTAATAAATTTGTCTCAAGGAATATGCAAGATATGACATTTACATACTATTTCGCAGATACTGGGATGAGGAAATGTAAATAGATTCAAATAACACACGCAAATTTTTTCAAACTTGGCTTTGCTCTCCGGACACAAGAGACCTGCTGTCTCTACCATGCACTCTTTCAAAAACTCGCCTTCGGAGAAAGGCTTGCTAGCCTTTGCTAATTTGAATGCCAGCAAATAACTTGCCTTGGTACTTGACTCTTGAATTGCAGTTTGTCGGTGAAAAAAGTTCTGTTGATTCTGTAAATTAGCTGCCAACCTCTGAGCAGTAGCCGCCCGTTCTTGTGTTGACTGCTTGCTAGCATAGTTTGCATGTTTCGTGGCAAAGTGACGGCTGATATTGTACTCTTTGAAAACCGCAACAGCTTCTTGGCATATCAGACATACAGCCTTTGATCGGACTTCAGTGAAGAAGTATTTTGTTGTCCACTCCTTATTAAACACTCGGCATTCGCTGTCCACTTTCCTTCTCTTTGGTCCGCTCATTTTTACAGAAGGGCTTAATGGTGACGTGAAACGAAGTGAAAATTAAAGTGAAATAAAGAGAAATACGCGCCACTCCAACAACGGTCAATGTGTTTCGAGTGCGCCATCTATTGGGGAAAGGTGGGCATTGCAGGGAAAGGGGAAAAAAGAAGGTTTTTACTATAATTTGGACAAGTTCGGCGGGCCGGATTAAAAAGCCTAACGGGCCGTACGTGGCCCGCGGGCCGTAGTTTGCCCATGTCTGGTCTATGGTATTTGATCTTGTTTTAATACTGGTAGATACTGGTTCCTGTTCTAGTTATCGGAGGCAGAAAATTGCTCGAGATTATACTCTCGCGTCGCCTTTTCCGCTCCAAATTCCCATTGGCTCAGGATGTCATTGGTCAAAACTGATCCGCTAGAAAGAGCAGCCAAACGCAAAACAGAAACAACGCTAAACCGGAAATACTTTGATTACAATCTCTGGTTGAACTGTACATAAAACGTTGCAATTGTGTTAGGCCTTTAAACTGTACCCAATTCCTTTAACTGAGGTATGACACTATCAATCCTGCACTTATGTTCACTTATTGTCAGTTATTCTGTGTATAACAGCGTTTGCTAAATGTATGTAACGTAATATCGTTTAACATTAAATTTGTTATTACACCAGCGACTTGGCGAAGTCAACATTTTCGTCCCCACGTCGAAACGTAACGTTAAAGTAGCAAACTTTTCAGAATGAGCTTCCTGTAATAGTCGGAACATTCGAAGCGCAACAGAACGTTTTGTTAAATGAATAAACCCACATCGCCAGTGATGTGCCAATCTAACGTTTAACCCTATGCAACGTTATACAATTGGACAGGTAGTTGTTTTGCTAGATAGTAAATGCCCGATGCCTCAATCGACAATGTAGTAAATGTTGGTGTTCTTAATGCAATAAATTCAAATTGCAGTTGTGGAATCAGCAATTTCAGAACTGTGTCCCTGAAATATTCCACATACGTGACTGCGTCCTTAATTTATTAAAGGGAAGGAAATAGCACCGCCCAGTGTTAACACTGGGAAATCATTTAAGATATTAGACTGATGACACAATTTCTGAAAGTAAACGACGCTAACGCAGTTTACAAAACAGAGAAACACGTAACGAAACAAGGTAGTTCATTAATTGTGATATACAATGATTTGGTTTATTCAGCTATATAAAATATGACGTTACAACACCTTGTAATACACTGATAGTGAACAAAAATGTGATAGAGTGAAATCGTGGCTCATAATTTCCATCTATTATTACTCATAAATAGACATGTAACGACCATTACTGGATGCCATTAAATATTTCTTTCTCTACAAGCATCGTAAGAGTGTGTCCTATATCACGGAAGTGCTATTCATGCACTGTCGCTAAGACAAGGAAAGAAACAAACCGTGAAAACTAAGAATATATTTGAGGTTATGACGTACAGTACAAACTCCCCGAGGAAACAAGCAAAATTATTTTCCTAAAATTTGCAGTTTTGTGAGGGAACACAGACCATTCACAAGAGAACAAGAAAGGCTTTTTTTAAATTCTCAATTATGTCCATCCTCACACACGCTCACACACACACATATATAAGGTATAAAGTTAGCCAAGTATAAAACAATTTTCAAAAAATGTAAAGGATTAAAAAAGAAATCTATAATCAAAAAAGCTGTAGACGAAAGTGTGAAATTTAACACACCACAATGTGGCCACGGTATAAATTAGAATTAAACCAAAACAGTTGCTCTTGGTCAAAGAACACGATCCCTGTGATTGTATAAACCTCAAATATCTGACACTTAATTTCTGCACCCTGCCTGTCCAGTCCTAATAACTAAAGGTATTTAAATAAACAGATAGTTCCAAAAGTTCTCACACAGCTATCATCATTATTTGTTTGTGCTTTTGATGATCTTGCTCATTACTAATGACTAAAAAACTGCATTTAATGACCGAAAATATTGAGCTCTTGAGGCGGGCATGCCAAGTCATCCAAGGTGTAAACAGAAAAACAAACCAATGAATATATGTAAAACTGAATAGCGCTGCAGAACTTTCTGCTCAACAAAAGCTTCATTGACAGTTTGTATCCTATATATCCCAATGAGCTGCTAAGCACTTGGCCATGCGGTCCCCCTGTTGAATGGAATGTGTCACCATGGACCATGCAGTGATCCCACAGTGGGGTCCAGTGACAGGAGCCTGGGACACATGGCTGTTCGAGTGTCTGGTCTGCTGCCGGGAAGCACTTCTCAGGATTCTTGGACTTTACTACTGAGCTGCAAGGCCACTTGCACTTACCACCATGGCTCAACTGAAAGAGAAGGCTTTACAAATGGGAGGACAGGGATGGGGGGGGGGGGGGGGGGAATCTGATTTCAGAGACACTTGCCCTGCTGGAGATAGGCCCACATGCACACACTTAGCTCTTTCACCAGGGATACATTTCTGCCACTATTCCAGATAAGATTTCACAAAATAAATGATTCAAAATATAGACATCATCCAACAGGAATGTTCTTTCTTGTTAAACTGCAATTACTGTGACCAATGCCAAGTAGCTCAAAGTATGGTATAATACAACACATTATTCTGATAGTAAATTAAGAACCTCCCCCCCCCCCCTCCCCCACCAGGGTCATCAAACTTGTTCAATTATCAAATAAAGTCACGCCAGGAGTGCCTTAATTTTTCACAGGATAATCCTTGTTTTCAGATTTACGCATATTCTCATCACATTTATTCAGAAGTCAAAGTATCAATAATACACATAAACAGGCTTAGTGCCTAAAGATTGTAGTTAGCGAAAACATGGCCTGATAGCTGTCATTGCTTATTGGACTCATTCTCGCGGGGGCCTTTGCCTGTTTGTTGGCACAGATGCGAGGCAGAACTTCATGTCTGCATCGTGTGTGTGGGTGAGTGCGCGCGCGTGTGTTTGAACAGTTGTCATGGTGGGAGACAGGTGCAGTTGCCTCGCAAGGCCTACTGCATAAGCCGCAAAGAGGTGCTCACACACACTTCAAATTCTCTGGTGCTTTGAAGCCAGACACTGGCCGTGCCTATGGAATGCCTGTCATTGTTATGGAAAGCTTTAATATCTAAATATCGAGGGAGGCACATCACTGCCATGAGCCTCACAGAACTACTGTCTACAACTGTACACATTGCACTCTTGTGGCTTTCTTATAAAGACCCCAGAAGTATACAAGCTCCAACTGCAAACACACTTTTCTATGTCTGTGATGACCGATGGGATATTTTAAATAAACATAAAATGACTCAGCCATGAGTCATGACCACTGCATTCATATGGCCACTAAATGATAAGCAATGCACTTAAAAAAGCCCAAAGACAGATTGTAATTTGTCAACTTCATGTTGTTTGTAGGTACACGGCAGCCATTTAAAGCAGCTGATATTGTACACATTGAAATGTCCAAACAGAGTTGGAGGCCAGAATATCAGAGAATGCCCACTACACATTAAAAATCAAGGAATCATGTTGCAGCCTAATTAATTAGCCTGAAAGAATAACAAACTTTTTTATTGTTTATTTAGCTTGTGCTGTCAAAGGCTATTTAACACTGTCCATCTTCCATAAGCTTAATGAGTGGCAACAGAGGGATTGTTGTGGTATTCTGCAGTCTGACTGGTTTCTAAGTTTGAAGCATTTATGAGCATGTGTGTCCATTGTTCTGGACTGTGCAGCAAGACAGAGGTATGCCTCTGTGAGCTCCAAATAGAAAGACAGCTGAAGGTGCCCACATCAGGGGTGGTTACTGAGACTAACACAATGCAGATAGGCCATTGTCTGGAATGGCTGGGACACTGGCGTCAGTATCTCTCCCAAACGAGTTGCTAAAAGACTGATTAGCTTGTGTTATTACAGCTTCTGGGGGCAGCATAGAGGGAGATTACTAAAGTTGTTGTCCTGGCAAGGAATGGCTCCGGTATTAGCCAGAATCTGTGCCTTGCATATTTGCGTCATTACAGCACAGAACTGTTGATTGATTGTCATCTGCTGAGGTCAAAATGTCTTATATGCTGTCATTGGAAGATTATAGACATATTAAAATAAAACAAATTAAATCTCAGGGGATGAATAAGCCACAAAGTATAAAAAAGATAAAGTTAACATAATAAATGCGTTGCCTTTTTCACTGGCATTAGGAAAGATTTCATTGGGAGGTATGAGCACGGTGGTTTTTCACTATGTGCCAGTAAGCAGAACTTAGCCCTGTCTCAGTAACTAAGCCTGCTGGTATCTGCTGCATGGATATCCAAAACAACTGCACTGCTTTCGGAGATTCCAGCTCCTATTCCCAGAATCCCCATTTGTGGAATTATTTCTAGCATCTTTTGTACATTTGTGTGATAATATTACCACATCAGAGGATAAAATGCAATTATAATACATTCAAAACCCAAACACTGATAAATTATTCTTATGTAAACACAATATTGTGTGTTGCTTTAATGATATGATGAATGAATCAACCATTGAAAATTTCCGGGAATGTAAAAGGCAAATTTAGCTTTAAAATGAAGTAGTGATTAACATTTCTCAGTACATTCATGCACTTCCTGAACAGTCCTACTTTAGTGTAACTCTTATACAAGCTCTTTATCAGGCAAACTACATTGCCTGTGAGGCAATACACAACACAGTCCCTTCCCTGAAGAGCCAGTCCAGAATGTCACTGCACTGACTCAATATCTAATCTATGTTTGAGGAGGCTCCAGTTATCAAACGCAACACTTTTGCCCAAACGTCAACCCCGCACCCCCCACCTCCCAGGAAGATAAGTCAGTCTACCAGGATAAAGTCTCTCTATGACACTTACTAAAGTTGTTTTCTGCCAAACCTCAAAATGTCTATTTTTCTACACATTGGCACAATATAGTCCCAGAGGGTTGAGAACTGTTTCGTAATTTGTATTTTGTATTAGGATCCTTCCCCTCTTTGGCCATGTAATATATCACAGCAAATCAAAGCTTTACAGTGAGAAATAATTTCTGCTAAAATGCACAAGATGATATAAGCTCAAAGAGAAACCTATATGACAGATTTGTAACCGAGTTCAGCTCTTCCAGGCAATGTGTTTGGTCTCTGTGGAGTCCACTGTTCCTCAGTGCTCCAGACTAGTGTTCTACCTCTTTAACAGTGGCGCTCACCGCGACAGCTTGTCTGCCTCCATCTGGAATGTTGGCTATTGGAGGGGAGTTGTATTCTTGTCTATTCTGGGACCCTGCAGTCCAGATACAAGGACACTTATCTCCTCTTTTGTTCTCAAGGTCAGAGCTGCACATTTAAAGAGGCCCTGACAGTAATAATGCTGCTGGTGCATGCATATACAATACTGCTGCACTGATGGCATCATGTGAATAACCTGAAGATATTAGACCTGGTCAACGAATGCTTGTCATTTCAGCATATATGGCAGAAAAACATATGCTGGGGAACATGCAGCAACCGGTTTTCACGTTACCTGCCATGTCTTCCTATGCTGTAGTGTATTCCAAATCAAATGGATGCAAACTGCAACTCCCAAATGCAGTCACCAATCGAATGGCCATTTAAAATTTCACTATGGGTTCAATTACATTCGCAGTGTTGACAATTATTTAATTACTATAGCACATAGAAGGCCATCTGCAGAATCTTTTTTCAGTTTGCTACTTGAGTGCAGGATGATTCTAACAGGTTTTTCCAATGCTGATAGTCAGACTTTGTTGGACTAAAGCCCAGCCCCCTCAGTGTCCCTTGATCTATTTTCAAACTCCAGTACTCACACCGTACAACATCACACTTAGAGATATCCTGTTCAGTATTGTTGCACCACTTGAAGCCCACTCCTATATGAAATAAAACAGACTCATATAAATGGCCAAGACTACTGGACCAAACATTTACCCCATCTTTATGCTATGCACAACAGTCATCTACCTCTCCCTAAAAGTTTTCTGAATTGTCTCTTAATATTAATAGTAAACATAGTTCTATATCATAAAAGTAATAGCATTAGCCGGTCCATCCAAAAACCCTCAACAATACTATTTAATACGTACAGAGAAATCATATCTGGCTGTTTGCGTAATGTTGATTGCACCAGAGATTCTCAATTAAATTCTAGCTCCATAGTACCTCTTTCTAGCAAATCTCTGCAAATTACATCCATCTTAATTTATATGCATCCATTCCGAGAAGAGCAACGTATGACATCACATTACTTCTGCATTTAACACGTTCTAAAATATTCCGAATTAAAGGCATTTACTAGACCTTTTTTGGGAAAGTTGGTGTACTTGTGCGTAATTTTACTGTGCACACGCACACAACACACGCCCTGCTTGTACAGTAAGAGAAGTCGATAACAGTTGCAGATTAAAATACTTGGAACATTATTGCAAAGACAATTTGCTTTTAGTTGCCGTTATCCAAGTTTAATGCAATGTCGTTATAAAAATAACCGGCATAGATAAAAATGCAGCTTGCCTTTTGTGTCAGTTCAGGCAGACGGTCACCACCAATAGGCTGTTGAGGAGGTGACACATGGGGATTGCTGACATATCTCCCTCAACCCTGACCTTGAGGGAGACAATAAAAGAGGGCATTCCAGTCCGTCGACCTAATCTTTTGTGTGCCTTCTAAGGTTAGTATGCTTCACCTGCATGAACGTCCACAATGCTCGAGCTACTAAGACTTTTTATTCCATTGATTGCTAGAATTAGAACTAAAATAGTAAAATACCTTTCAAAAAGTAGTGTGTGCGTGACCATATATCATTTTATCAAAATAAATACATTTAATTTGACCGTAATTTCTCTAATTCCAAAATTCAGAAAAAGGAAAAAAAAAAAAAAAAAACTACAAATGGTCAGCAGTTGTATGTATAATTTTTCTTTCGATCATGCAATGAACTTTAGATATGGATCTCTAATTTAGGTTACTTATATGTAGTTACTCGTATATAGTTACATTTTAGCTACAGTGATGTTAATATTATGACGTCGTTCAAGAAAGAATTAATGATAACTGTGAAGGTAAAAAAAAATGTAAAGGTTGAAAAGTTAACTATATGCATTATATTTTTTATTCAGGAATTTTGGAAAAAGTTCATCATTGCCAGTGCGTCGGTGCAGTTGAAAACGTCGGTGCGTAGTGCTGCGGAGCTGTCACCATGTCACACTTCAGGGATCTGAAAGAGTTCGGAGAGGCTGCCCCTTTCCTCCGCAAGACAGAGCTGGAACTCTTGGCTGCTCAGACCCTGGCGTTCGACGGTACAGAAAATGTGCCCTGACTTTTGTTGTCTTCTTATGCAGACCTTTTAGATGGAGTGCACTGTCACTTGCTATTTCCAGGCTACTTTACAAAGTCTGGGCGCCCCGATGTCGTACAGGCCGCGTGGTGAAGCAGATAGGCTATTATGATTACTTTCTAGCTCTGGGAACTTTATATAAAAATAATAATAATTAAAAAATAAAAATAATAATAAATAAAAAAAACGTTGAACAGGACGTTGCCGAGCATCAAGATATTCCGTCAAATACGCGAATTCTGAAACCAGTTAAAATAGTCTGCGCCCAAATTCTATGTAGGATCGGCAGCAGGATTCACTGAATTAGATCAGAAGCCCGAATCTAATAATGCGAAGATGCAATACGAATCTGAGCTAAGCCAGTGACGGTTTCATGTCTTGGTTGTTGCACAGGTAAGAAGAGAGTGTGGGTCCCGGATGAGAAGCAAGCTTACATCGACGTGGAAATAAAAGAAATCACAGATGGCAAAATCACTGCGGAGACAAGGGATGGAAAGGTGTGTGCTTTGTGTTTTAAGTGGCTGACATGTGCATGTCGTGCATCTAGTATGATTAATCTATCATGAACATTTGTTTGAAAATACGTATAATAAATATAAGGAATACATTCATGTTCGGTACACATTGGCCCGCATCCAGGAAAAAAAGCCACAAATAATGTATTTTACTGTCTTATCCTTTTTTGTTAGCTTACATGGATATTAATTACTCCATATGACTACTTTTCAAAAGGAAATGCTACAACTTTCTTTCCTCTCAGACCCTGATTGTGAAGGAGGATGACATCCAACAGATGAACCCTCCAAAATTTGACATGATTGAGGACATGGCTATGCTCACCAACCTGAACGAGGCCTCTGTGCTGTTTAACCTGCAACGGCGTTACAGCAGCTGGATGATATATGTGAGTCAGTCCATCCCGGCTAACATCAGTACTGTAGATTTGAAGACTTATAAATAAACAAATTAAAACATTAAATAATATTTTGGAACTATTTCAGGGGGGAAAATTATGTTCAATATTTTAATTAAATGGTTAGATGATTAAGATAATTCTTTGAATCCCTGTTGGAAATTCCTGCTACCAGCCTAACATGGAATCTAACAGGAACCAGCTTCTGCTCCAGCTGAATACCATCTGGAATTTAATGATGGTCTATTGTCTGTACCAAGCTGGTCCACCAGCTGGACATGGTCTTGCCAGCATGGTTGTCATCTCAACTATCTTGCTTCCAGCTTGACCGTTTTCAAACCAGCTTCAAACCAGCTGGACCAACTTAAAACCAGCTGGACCCAAGCTGGAATTTCCTCCTGCAATACCATTTCAAAGTTCTGCATAAATGACAAATTCAAAAATGATCTTTTAAAATTAATTTTCAAGCAGTACTCCAGACACTGTTAAGTATAACTCTTAATCAAAATCATTGAAATACATTGAACAAATTTAAGTTTGTTCTGGATCAGGATTCAGGCATGATTCAGATTTGAAGCGAAACAAACAGTACATGTAAACAATACACTGGAACTGAAATAAGGACCACCGAGGCCAAGGCACACCCAGATTCGGTGACCTCTTGTGACAACCACTTCTTGTGCATGCAGACCTATTCCGGGCTGTTCTGTGTCACGGTGAACCCTTATAAGTGGCTGCCCATCTACACTGCTCCTTTGGTTGCTGCCTACAAAGGCAAGCGGCGCTCAGAGGCTCCTCCCCACATCTTCTCCATCGCTGACAACGCCTACAATGACATGTTGCGCAGTAAGTCCGTCCCTTTCTCTTTGCATTTCTGGAAATTTAAAACAAGGATTTTTCCAGATGAAAGACTAATGCCAGATTTGGTAATTAGCAAACCAGCTGCTGCAGATATGAATAATTTCTAATTCTTCCCCATGTTGGTGTGCCTTTACAGATCGTGAGAACCAATCAATGCTCATTACGTAAGTCCCTCCCTCATTTTTATGGAATGATTGAATCCCATACACAACCCAATCCGCATTAACCCTTTGAGGAGTTGGTTTTTGGAATGTTTTCTTCTTTCTATGAGAAGTTTAGTTGGCATGCCATTGAGCGAAACAGCTCATTAATAAGATGTGCATGGGAGACACATTGTAATTTATGACATGTAGCTTTTCTCACTGCATATACTGTAATTTGCATTCTCCACTCATTGTTCTGGATGTCCCATGCACCATTTATGGAGGAATCATAGATCAAATACATGTCTTGGGAGAGTGTGAAAAGCAACACACCAGTTTTGCTTGAAGCATTCATGTCTTTGGTCAAACATACTCAGATTTCAGGTTATAGAATTATTATTTTACTTTTTATTAAATATTTATTTAGTTTTTCATGTTTATTCCCAATTAAACATACAAAAAGGGAAACTTTTTCACACACTTTTCATCTCATTTTTTCGCTTTTCAGAATCTTTACAGTGATGTCTTTTTGTTGTGTTAATTTTTTGTTTTGTGCGTTTTCTTATTATTTTTTTGTTTACCACACCTAGCGGAGAATCCGGTGCTGGCAAAACTGTCAACACGAAACGTGTAATTCAGTATTTTGCCATTGTAGCAGCCCTGGGGGAAGCTGTCAACAAAACAGGAGTAAGGCCAAATGGTTCCCATTTGTGGGTTTTACCCCTTCATTTTTTCATCTTTTTCATTTTTATGTATTTTTCAAAGAGCTTGTCTAATTTTGTCTTTTTCGTGTTCATTTAATATTTCAACACCTTTGGGATTTTGTTTTGCATTAAAAGTGCAAGACTAGACCAATGTCCAATTATTTGGAACCCTGTTTTGCGGCCTTGTTTCCTGCATTTTTGAGCCCCCTTTTTCTACCCATGTTTCTCTCCTTGTCCTCTTCCCAGTTTTTTGAAAACATGTTTTGCCTTTAACATTTGGAGCCACCTCTTTTTGTTTTTCATCCCAGTCTTGTATCCATCTTTCACCCTGAAAGAAAACCTTCTTTTCCATGCCCAATCATTTTTATGTCAAGCAGTGTGCATAAGACTTAAAAGGTTGATAGAGGTATGTTACCAAAAGAGTCATTAATGCTCCTGAACTAACAAAACGGTTTCAAATGAGGATTTATCAATTTAAGGGAGCTGAATACTTTTGGTAAATTTTGATATTTTCAGTTGAATTCTTATGTCAGGAATTATAGTGCATGTGTATTGCTTTCCCACTAATCATTGGGTGGTAACAAGTGAAGTCAGTATATAAGATTGCAGTATAAAAGGTCATTATAAACTGTTTAATCATTTCTATGGTGTGAGTATTTGACATGGTGTGTTAACTTTTTTCTGCAGGGACCTACCACTAAAACAGGGGTAGGTACAAGTGCTGCACATTTTTTATTTTTGCACAACCAAATGATATATGGATAAAAAAAGTATTTTTATCCCATTTTTAATGCACAACCATATTTGAAGGCCAATCACATTGCTCCAAAATTCTATTTTAATTCAGGAGACTGTAGTCTACCTTGTGTGTCCACATAAGTATGGGTCACCAGCTATCACTTTTTACATTGTAGTCCACCAGTGGAGTTGAATAGTTGTTGAGCAAGAGGGCCATATGACACTATTCAGATGCACTGTCAGTTCACCATTCAGTTCTGTAAATTCTCCTCTAATATTTTACTGTGCTAGGGAACCCTTGAAGACCAGATAATTGAGGCTAACCCAGCTATGGAGGCTTTCGGCAATGCCAAAACACTGAGGAACGACAACTCCTCCCGATTTGTGAGTGTCAGACAAGCTCAGACATCCTTAAAGGGTAATGGTAAATGACAGCTTCATATATAAATGCTTTACAGAGGGATATGAGACCAAAAGTAAACCTTATAAATGTTGCTACCCTACCACTTATTTCACTCTTCACTCTGTAGTCATTTCAAACTTCACTGTGTAGTCATTTTACTGGAGGATTACAGTTCATGAACAGCTGGTACAATGAGGTCCTCTTTTGCACTGGGACTGATGATTCAGTGTTGTACCACAGGTCACATAACTGCAATAAAAGCCAGAGTTTTAGCCGGGCAGGCCACCTGAGAGTTCACATATCCTCATTTCTGTTCTCTACTGTTTACAGAACTCTCAAAGGCCTTTTATTAAATCAAAGACATTACAGACATATCACTATGTAAATACAATGCATGCACTCTATGATGGCTCACAGTCAAAATTATATAAAAAAAGAGTGACCAAATAAGAATCATGAATCATTAACCAGTACACCATTATTATTGGCGTTATTGGCATTATTATTAGCCTTATATGTGCTATACGTGCATATAATCTTAGAAGGTTTGACCTTTAAAAGTTTATTTTGTTAATGTGTAAGCATGAGAGCTACATAGTTTTATATTGCTGGCAAACATAATTATAGCTTAACCCTCTCGGCGTCTGCTCATTCTCTGCCTCTCTCCGCAGGGCAAGTTTATCAGGATCCATTTTGGACCCACGGGCAAAGTGGCTTCTGCTGACATCGACATCTGTGTGTAGCTCATCAACCCATATTACAA
Organism: Anguilla rostrata; assembly: GCF_018555375.3. Taxonomy (NCBI): domain Eukaryota; kingdom Metazoa; phylum Chordata; class Actinopteri; order Anguilliformes; family Anguillidae; genus Anguilla; species Anguilla rostrata. The sequence goes on along the minus strand of NC_057943.1, from coordinate 19,623,293 downwards.
TTTATTAACATTTTTAAAAGGCTTTATACACAAGACAGTAATTAATTTCCCCTTTTAGATCTTCTAGAAAAATCCAGAGTGATCTTTCAGCAACCTGGGGAAAGAAGCTACCACATCTATTATCAGATCATGTCCCAGAAGAAGCCAGAGCTTATAGGTATGGGGTCTGAATGTTATCAGATACTTGCCAGTTCATCAAGTATTTTTTTTCCCTTGACAATTACAAAAATGTCCTTTCTCATTAATGCCATAGACATGCTGCTGGTCTCATCAAATCCTTACGACTTCCACTTGTGCTCCCAGGGAGTGACCACAGTGGACAACATGGACGACGGGCAGGAACTTTTAGCCACAGACGTAAGAGTCAGATCCTCTCCCCTAACCTTAGGAACACTGCACACGCTCAGTCCAGACCCGTAATCTGACCTTGCCCTGGCGTTCTTTATTCAAGCATGCCATGGACACCCTGGGCTTCAGTGCAGAGGAAAAGTATGGCTGCTATAAAATAGTCGGTGGCATCATGCACTTTGGAAACATGAAGTTCAAGCAGAGGCAGCGTGAGGAGCAGGCGGAGACTGACGGCACAGAGAGTAAGCCCCGCACCCCTCCCCCCTCCCAAAATTCATACACCATCTGCTAGAGCTGCAGCTGTCCAACCAGAATATATCAGATCTGGGTCAAATAATTATTTGACATACTTCAACCAGATAGACACCAGTGAAAGTCCTGCGGGTTACTGAACATTTTAAAAGGAACACATGCATTTTCCTGATTTTCAAAACAAAATTTCATATGGTTGTACCCTTTGTAGCTCTTTATTAGAATGTTTACTTAAATTCTCAGGGTTGCAGTGCAGGTTTTTTTCTAAATAAATTTTACTTGCATTTTAAGAGATATAGTATCTCAAATGATTATCTGACCTGAAGAACGCATCACCCTCTCACTTCCTGTAGGTAAATGTTTGGTCTGCCTGTAACAGATGATGGCTGTGGTGTGTTGATCCTACAGGTGCTGACAAAGCTTCCTACTTGATGGGGATCAGTTCAGCGGACCTGATTAAGGGGCTCCTGCACCCCCGTGTCAAGGTGGGAAATGAGTACATTGTCAAGGGACAGACCGTGGCGCAGGTGAGCTCACTTTTTCCAATGTTGAAAATAAGCCTGTCCCCTCCTTCCAAATGGTGCTGACAGTGTCTGACATGTATTTGGGTATCACTGCTGGATTTGACACTTTTCTGAGGCGTAAAATGTGAGTAATACATTGTTAGTGTTAAAGCAGCTTAATTGCCAGTTGTCCTTTAAAACACCACTCTGTAGACGTGACATAGCAATTTTCTGAAACCATGAGAGTGAGAAATACGTGACCTGTGTGCTCATGTCTGTATGTTCCTGGTGCAGGTGAACTATGCTGTGGGTGCTCTGGCCAAAGCCACATATGACCGCATGTTCAATTGGCTAGTGGGCCGCATTAACAGGACGCTGTACACTGCACTGCCGCGCCAGTACTTCATCGGAGTCCTGGACATTGCAGGGTTCGAGATTTTCGAAGTGAGTTTTCCACAGAGCAATTTTAGAAGTTTCATAATCGTTGGCTATTATTTTGCTTTTGCATCACTCCCAGCATTATTTCAGAATTGAGTTTGATTCTCTTCTCGCTCCCCTTTTAATTCCAGTTCAACAACTTTGAGCAGTTGTGTATCAACTTCACCAATGAAAAACTGCAGCAGTTTTTCAACCACCACATGTTCATCCTGGAACAAGAGGAGTACAGGCGAGAGGGCATTGAATGGACTTTCATTGACTTTGGCCTGGACTTGCAGGCCTGCATCGACCTTATTGAGAAGGTGTGTAGGGGCAGGGGGTGGTCATGTGGTTGATGGCAGCTATCTGTGAGAGAAGGATATTCTTTTACCAATTCACTGGTTGGGTAAAATTTATGCAAGTTAAGCAGTGCAGTAAATTAGGAATTGAACAATGATTTGTATCAGACTTAAATCAAATAAAGGAGTATTTAAGTATTGGTATTTAGAAAGAGTTTAAATGACAAAATATTAAATACAAAATATTCTTGTAAAATACAATAAAGTACTTAAAATCTATCAAATACATATTTGACCCAGGTCTGCTTTCCATACCATAGTTTAATTTTAAAACAAGAAATTAAAAGGATGCTGAAAAGGAGAACAATGTGCTTAGCATGTGACACACAGGCGTGTGTGTTTGCTTATCACTGCAGCCGATGGGAATCCTGTCTATTATGGAGGAAGAATGTATGTTTCCCAAGGCAACCGACAGCAGCTTCAAGGCAAAGCTTTATGACAATCACCACGGGAAGTCGGCCATCTTCCAAAAGCCTCGGCCTGACAAGAAGCGCAAGTTCGAGGCCCACTTTGAGCTGGTGCACTATGCTGGTGTGGTGAGTGAGTGTGTACTAGCAGAGAGGGGGCTCAAGAGAAACAGGAACTGGGTGGCTCTGACCAAAATCTATATATGATACAACTTTGGACAGTATAGCAACCTGGAATCAACTATTTTTATTATGCCTATATGAAAATTCAGAAAGGATATTTGTATTCAAGAATATTATGTGTTATTTATGGAGATATCACGGTTTCAGACACATGTTCATACTTTATTGTCTTATTTTCCCCCCAGGTACCATATAACATCTGTGGCTGGCTAGACAAAAATAAAGACCCTCTGAATGAGACAGTGGTGGGCTGTTTCCAGAAGTCAGCTAACAAGCTGTTGGCCTCCCTGTTTGAGAACTATGTCAGTGCTGACACAGGTACTTAACAGTGTATGTTGGTGAACCATGTCAATGACAGCTGTCAGTGTCCTGTTAGGCAAGGCACATTCTCCACCTCCATCTCTGCTCCAATCAGAGAAGACACATGGCCCCTACAGTTAATTTAACTCACCTGAAATGAAGGCCTCGTGAATGGGAGATGAGCTGAGCTGTTGGTAATTATTTTTGCAGAGCCCAAGCCAGGAACCAAGGAGAAGAGGAGAAAAGCAGCATCCTTCCAGACTGTGTCTCAGCTGCACAAGGTGAGATTTTTCTTTTGCTGCAAGATAGAGACAATATTTAAGTTATAAAAAAACAAACGCTAGCATTATATGGGTAATACTATTTATTCTCATTCTATATAACCATACTGCCTCAGATTTCTTACTGTTCCAGCTCAAAATAGGAAGTTAAACATTTATTAAAGCACAATATTTATTTTTATTTGCATAGTTTACAAAGACAAAAAAACAAAGACAGAATTTGAGGAATATGCACTCAACCTAGTTGACCTTATATTAACTGGAGTTAAAGCACAGGAGTCTTCAGCGCATCAAACTGCTTTTTCACTGATTTGCCTCGTCCTTCCCCTGCTGGTTATATTTACGTCTCTCGGTAACTGTGAAACTGGCACATTTGGTCTATGGCAGTGAGCTGCAGAGCTCAGAATGTACAGAGCAATTAAGAGTTTGTGGGGGGCATTTTTGCACGTGTGAACCGTGGGTCCTGTTCCTGAGGAGGAGGCAGTTAAGACTTGCAGTGATGTTTAGAGAACTTGACACATGAACATCACTTTAAGTCTGTGCTAGCTCCACACTCCATAGCTTCACTCAACCTCAAGGATCCCAGGTAGGTCATGCTGGCTGCTACTGGGAAGCACAGGAGAATCAATGAGGAGAAAGAGGACATTCTCAATCTCAGGTTGCCTTTCCTCAGAGCAACTAATTAAAAGTAATTTTTTGAAAACACCAGGGGGTATTAGTTATTGAAAGAGCATCCACACAGTGCTTGCTCAGTGATTCTCAGACAGGACCTTGCCTGTGTTAGCCGCTCCCACGGTTTTGTCTCACATCTGATGCTCTGTCCGTAGGAAAATCTGAACAAGCTGATGACAAACCTGCGCAGTACCCAGCCCCACTTTGTGCGCTGCATCATTCCAAATGAGGCCAAGACTCCAGGTACAACATGACCACCACAGTGTCCTCCAGTATGACCCAAATACATGCAGTTTAACACCCGCCTCTGATCATTATAATGGCTCGTACTCTTGGGTAGTCTTGACCTCCTCTTGGTTGCCTATATATCTGAGCACCTTTCATTCACCCACCCCCCTCTGCAGGGACTATGGACCCTTTCCTGGTGCTACACCAGCTGCGCTGTAACGGTGTGCTGGAGGGAATTCGCATCTGCAGAAAGGGCTTTCCCAACCGTATCCTCTATGCAGACTTAAAAAAGCGGTGAGCTACGCCTTTTTTAATGATCACAAATATCCACACACACTCACTCTCTCTTTCTCTCTCAACAAATATTCAGTAATGTGGGTTATCTCTAGGCTTGAAAGTCTTCAAGCTCTTTAGACCAGATTTTAATTAAAAACATTTGCTGCAGCTACCGACTTCTGAATCCCCATGCCATTCCGGATGATAAGTTTGTGGACAGCAGGAAAGCAGCAGAGAAGCTTCTGGGCTCCCTGGATATTGATCACGGCCAGTACAAGTTTGGGCATACCAAGGTGTGCATGGCTGTCACTGCATGCTGTTTCCTCACACAAGCATCAGATAAGACATAGGACAGCAGTTAATAAATTTCAGAAATGGAGTTCACAGTATACTTTCAGAGAACTGCCAACCCCCGTCTCGTTGCTCTCTAGCAACTCCTCTGATCAATCGGCCACCTACAATCTGCCCACACAATCTGTGCACAGTAGGAGGGGCTGCTTACAGTTTGCAGAGTGGAAAATATATGACCCACCTGAATTAACTGAGAATGTTGCGATAATGGGATGGACCTACAGTTGAGATTGGCCATTCCAAATTAGAGACAGGAATAATTAGAAGATAAAAAGAACACCATCAGTGTGCTTGTTGAAATAGAAACAAAGAAACAAGACTCCTAGCCTTTAATATGAACTATGGATGATGTGCATAGAACAAGTCATGTGGATTGAGGTGTTCATCTGAGAGAAACACTGAAGGTGTGCTCGTATTTTTCTGGACTGGGCCGCCAGGTCTTCTTTAAGGCTGGGCTGCTGGGCCATCTGGAGGAGATGCGAGATGAGCGACTGGCTAAGATCGTCACCATGCTGCAGGCCATTTGCCGTGGAAAGATCATGAGGACGGAACGCCAGATGCTGCTGGAGAGAAAGTAAGATGAACGTTCTTAGCGGCCGAGTTGAATCTATCCGAGCGAACATAAATAGAGCTGCAACAGCACCTCTCTTTTCCAGATTGAGGAGAAATTTATGAGGCCCATAATTATGGCTCAGTTGAAGAAAAAAATTCTGCGTACCAAAACTTATTGTAGCAACCGGGTCTGTTAGAAGTTGTGGCATGTGACATATGTTCGGGGACTGCGAGGGCCTTGTGCGTGGCGTGTGTGAGGCGTGTGCCTGCACACGTGGCATGCGCACATGCGTGTGGTCCCTCTGGAAATAGCCAATTTTAAACTGAATACAAACAGAGTCCACTGAGGCAGGTGGTGACATGTGTCTCTTAAGAGGACTGACAGCAGCTGTTCAGACCCTCTTAAAAATAACTCCTAAATCCCACAGGCCCCTTTGTCCACAGAGGCCATAACTTGAAGTGACCACGTAGATGGAATTTCTGCATGGGTGACAAGGGATTAAATCCTCCTATTTCACAGAGGGCTTTAGTTTTAAATAACAAACCGCCTTTACCTCACCTCTGTCAAGCCTTGAGCTCAGAGGTACTTCAGGGATCTGGTTCGATTCATTCTAGTATGCTAGCTGTCAGAAAGCAAACACTAATATGACACCTGATACATTGAAATGTCCCAAGCCAAATTTGGTGAGTGAGATACAGTTCTAATTTAGAACAATAGTGGGAGGTAATTGGGAACCATGCTTCACAAACACCAATAGGGAATCATTAATCAAATGAAGAAATGTATTCATCCCTTGGCATCCTTTCTATATGGTTGAGTTTCTTAGTTGAGCTTCCATTGCACTCTGCACTCCATCCATCCACCTCTCCATGCACTAATGAAACCTTACCCGCCATGCAGGGAGGCCCTCATGGTGATCCAATGGAACATCCGTGCCTTCAATGCAGTAAAGAACTGGCCCTGGATGAGGCTCTTCTTCAAGATCAAGCCTCTCCTGAAGAGTGCTGCCACTGAAAAGGAGCTGGCTAGCCTGAGGGAGGAGTTCCTCAAGCTGAAGGAGGCCCTGGAAAGGTCTGAGACCAAACGCAAGGACCTGGAAGAGAAGCAGGTCACCCTGACTCAAGAAAAGAATGACCTCTCTCTACAGCTCCAGGCCGTGAGTGTCTAAGGACAATATGATGAGCAAAGAGCTCTAGAGATGAAAGGATGAGGTTAAAGATTGTGGTCATGTCCCAACTAAATGTTTTTGCTGCATGCTCTCTTTGTGTCTCCAGGAACAGGACAATTTGGCAGATGCAGAGGACCGCTGCGACCTGTTGATCAAGACTAAGATCCAACTGGAGGCTAAGATGAAGGAAATGACAGAGCAACTTGAGGACGAGGAGGAGGTAAATGCCAGTATCGTCGCCAAGAAACGCAAGCTGGAGGATGAGTGCGCTGAGCTGAAGAAGGACATTGATGACCTTGAGATCACCCTGGCCAAGGTGGAGAAAGATAAACATTCCATTGAGAATAAGGTAAGGATGGCTGCCAAGTAGCATTTAATGTGCATTATTATGCTTATGAAGATGATGAGATTATTATTATTAACACAGACCACGGGCAGGTGCATGGCAGCTGTGGATGTGCTATACAGGTATCACAAGCCTGTGTTCACCTCCCTCTGAACTATGCCCCTTACCAGGTGAAGAACATGATCGAAGAGATGGCAGCTCTGGATGAGTCCATTCTGAAGCTGACCAAAGAGAAGAAGGCCCTTCAGGAGGTGCACCAGCAGACCCTGGATGACCTGCAGGCCGAAGAGGACAAAGTCAACATGCTGACCAAGGCGAAGGCCAAGCTGGAACAGCAAGTGGATGATGTGAGTTCAAGCCAGCACAAGCTCCTGTTACACATACCACGCAATCAGTGCCTAAGGACCTATTTTCCACCGTAAATAGGAAATACCTTTATACACATCTACAGATTTAATGGTCCAAATCAAGTGACTGAAAACTCTACAATTACTGTACAATACATCTTTAAATTTCAGTATTATTTAAGAGTACAATGTACATATTATGTATAGTACATAACTATATCTTCACAATGGCAATAATAAAAAGAGTACACTATTGTATACTAAATCTAATTATTCCAGAGTAAGCCGCATCCATCATGGTATTTCAATGTATCTGCACCTCCCTCCACTGTCTATCCCCCCACCATAGCTGGAGGGTTCTTTGGAGCAGGAGAAGAAGGTGCGTATGGACCTGGAGCGAGCCAAACGCAAGCTGGAAGGGGATCTCAAGATCTCCCATGAGTCTGTCATGGACCTGGAGAATGACAAGCAGCAGCTTGAGGAGAAGCTAAAAAAGTGAGAAGTGTGGTGTGAATAACACTGCTGGAACTTTTCCATCCTATAACATTCATGTTGCTATATTCCCTCCTGTCCTTATCATACTGGTACTCTACTTGTGATTAGGAAAGACCTTGAAGTGAATCAGGTGAACTCCCAAATGGAAGATGAACAAGCTTTGGGGATTCAGCTACATAAGAAAATTAAGGAATTACAGGTAGAATAACTGTTCTTTTCTACTACTCAGTAACAGAATTGATTTAGATTATGTACAGTGGCCTTCAAAATGACTACAAGAAGTGTGCCAATTCTATAGAATCCACTTCACTGTGTTTTTGAATATCTTGATGTATTCATCCATACAAAATTGAGACAGATGAGAAAAAATGCACTCATAGCACTAAGTGGCTGTTCTGCCAGGCACGTATAGAAGAGCTGGAGGAAGAACTGGAGGCGGAGCGGGCATGCCGGGCAAAGGCAGAGAAGCAGCTGTGTGACATCACGAGGGAGCTGGAGGAGCTGACCGAGCGCCTCGAAGATGCGGGTGGGGCCACCTCCCTCCAGATCGAGATGAACAAGAAGAGGGAGGCGGACTTCCTGAAGCTGCGGCGGGACCTGGAGGAGGCCATGTTCCACCATGAGGCCACAGCTGCTGTCCTGAGGAGGAAGCACGCTGACAGCGTTGCCGAGCTGGGAGAGCAGATTGACAACCTGCAGAGGGTCAAGCAGAAGCTGGAGAAGGAGAAGTGTGAGGCCAAAATGGAGGCAGATGATCTGGCTTCCAACCTGGAGCACATCTCTAAGGGCAAGGTAAGAATGGGAACCTGTGGATGGCTGGTTTAAGCACAAATACTGCATCCATCCTTTAATGCCACTCTTTAGTCTATGTGACTATCTTGATGCTGGATAAAAATGCATATAGATACCAAATGCATATTTTATGTCTGAGTATTGCATGCTCACATCTGGAATCCTTAACCTCCTTCCTTAGGCTACAGTTGAGAAGATGTGCAGGGCATATGAGGATCAACTGAGCGAGAGCAGGGCTAAAGTAGAGGAGCTCCAGAAACATCTCAATGATGCCACCTCACAGCGAGCCCGGGCCCAGAGTGAGAGTGGCAAGTATCTGGGGCTGTAGTATGGCATGGATGGATGGAATGTTCATTATGATCACTGTGGTCTGAAAGTGATACCAACTGGGCTCATATTCCAAAAGCGGAGTAGGAGTGCATATTTTACCGAGGATCCCTTGGTACATATTCTACTCGAACCCATTACGAGCTGAAGGCTAACCTGATCCTAGATCAGCACTCTGAGATGCTTTATGATTATGGACCCCTGTTCAATTACCTGCTTGCAATGAACTTAAGCTATTTTTGTTAGGAAAGAAATTCACTTGCTGGGAGACAATACTTCAGGTACACGTATCTATAATCTCATCATGTCATTTTTCATAGACATTATTGCTCTCTCCATTTTCAGCTGAACTGAGCAGGAGGCTAGAAGAACGTGAGACACTGGTGACTCAGCTCCAACGCACCAAGAATTCATTTTGCCAGAATGCAGAGGAGCTCAAGAAGCAGCTGGAAGAGGAGAACAAGGTGATTTTGTAAACCTTCATCCAAAATTTGAAAATGCATATATCTGCCTGAATATAAAGTTGTAATACTTGCTTTGGTGCTCAGGTTTGAAGAGTGCAGAATGTCTGAGGATGATAAGGCTCAGTTTTGTGTCCAGTATTACAAATGACACATTTTTTGGATTGCAGGCAAAGAATGCCCTAGCCCATGCCCTGCAGTCCTCCAGACATGACTGTGACCTGCTGAGGGAGCAGTATGAGGAGGAGCAGGAAGCCAAGTCAGAGCTCCAGCGTGCCCTGTCCAAGGCCAATGCAGAAGTGTCCCAGTGGAGGGCCAAGTATGAGACCGATGCCATCCAGAGGACTGAGGAGCTGGAAGAGGCAAAGTAAGCTGGCACACGTCTGCTTCTTTTCACTTTTCTGTCCTTCACAGAATACACTGAAAAGGTTGTGAAATGACCCAGCTGTAAGACCTTGAGGTTGTTTGTCGATCCTGGATTAAAAAATAATGAATGTAATATTTTCATTTAAACATTTAACAGAGCAATATGTATGCCCTAAACTCTAGAGGGTGAGAGACATAGCAGATAGATATAAAATAAGAAAGATGAATGCATAAACAGGAAGAAGTTGGCGACACGTCTGCAGGGTGCAGAGGAAGCTGTAGAGGCCTCGAATGCCAAGTGTTCCTCACTGGAGAAGAGCAAGTATCGGCTGCAGACTGAGATCGAGGACCTGCTGGCGGACTTGGAGCGGTCAAACGCTGCCGCTGCTGCCCTGGACAAGAGGCAGCGGAACTTTGACAAGGTGCTGTCTGAATGGAAGCAGAAATATGAGGGGACCCAGTCAGAGCTAGAGTCCTCACAGAAAGAGTCACGCAGCCTGAGCACAGAGCTCTTCAAGCTGAAGAATGCGTACGAGGAGACACTTGACCACCTGGAGACTGCCAAACGGGAGAACAAGAACCTCCAGGGTATGACTAACTCGCTGTGAATTGACAGTTTCGCAAATTACAGTCCATACTTAACAACCTTCTTTTCACTTTCCATCTAAAATGTCTTGTCTTTCTCCAGAGGAGATTGCTGATCTGTTAGATCAGGTCAGCGAAGGCAGGAAGACTGTCCATGAGCTTGAGAAGTTGAAGAAGGCCCTGGATGCAGAGAAAAGTGAGATCCAGGCTGCTCTGGAGGAGGTTGAGGTATAATACACCACTGTAGTATCTCTATCCAGACATAAATTAAAGTGACTATTGGAATTTATAAAAATGTGTTCAAATCCTGACAGATCAGTGTGGTGAATTATAGAGGGTTCAGACTTATGTGTCCTAACATAGAGTAGCTGACAGCTGCTGAACTGTGGTAGTGTTATCCATTGCAATGAAATGGTGTAATTCCTATTTAGAGGTAAATGGTATCATAAAAGTATTAAGGATAATTGAGTACACAAAAATGTGACACTGTACACCCGTAATCTCTCAGGGCACACTGGAGCATGAGGAAAGCAAGACCCTACGTGTCCACCTTGAGCTCACCCAGATCAAGGCTGAGGTCGACAGGAAGACTGCAGAGAAGGACGAGGAAATCAATAACCTCTGGTAGATTTGCACTTGTTTGCTTTATAATAAATAAACTAAAGGATTACTATTATTATTATGTAGCTAGTTTGAGAGTGCTTTAGACTTTAGATAAACACCTTCGTAAATTCAAACCACACAAATCATTTTCAGTGACACTTACTTTGGCTAGTTATATCAATTAATACAAATATTTTGCATCCCTCCTTTTGCTTGATTGTTTTTCGACAGTCGTTGACCAGAAGGAATTAATGTGAAGTATGCAGTGAGCTAATTACCTGTGTTTCAAGTGTGCTCTCCACTTTGTTTCCCTTCGCCAGCCGGAACCATCAGCGCATCGTGGAATCCATGCAGACCACCCTGGATGCAGAAGCAAAGTCCCGCAATGAGGCCATAAGGCTGAAGAAGAAGATGGAGGGTGACATGAACGAGATGGAGATCCAGCTGAACCATGCCAACCGCCACGCTGTTGAATCCCAGAAGCTGGTGCAGCACCTGCAGGCTCAGATCAAGGTCTGTTTCTTTTTTTGCTGATTTGTTAGCATCACAGGGCATCAACAATCACTTTCACAGAAAAGCACACACGGAATGAAATGCAGAGCGAACCAACTTACAAGGATGTCATTGGAGGTTCTGAGCATGCTCTCTCTGATGCATCTTCAGGAACTGCACATAGAGCTGGATGAGACAGTGCACCAGAACGAGGAGCTCAAGGAGCAGACTGCGGTCACAGATAGGCGGAACACCTTGCTCTCATCAGAGGTAGAGGAGCTGCGTAGTGTGCTGGAGCAGACAGATCGTGGCCGCAAGCTGGCAGAGCACGAGCTGCTGGAGTCCACAGAGAGGGTCAACTTGTTGCATTCCCAGGTGGGTGGGAACCACAGCAAACCTTGATGCATTGGATTAAAGAGACGTAAACAACACAACTCAATACTGAAATGCTGTCCACACACTGGAACAGATGAGACACAGAGCAAACTATCAAAAATACTTTATCAGCTAAGGTGCACATAGTGCTGATGTTAATGACTATTGAAAAAATCTCAAGGCAAACATTTCAGCAACCAGATTTCATTAGTACCATCATTAGTGGACATCCAAGGTACTTTAAACCAGTAAAATTCAGGTAAGTACATTAATTGTTTCATAAAAGGTCATTGGTAAAGAAAAATATCAATAAATCAATCAAGTTAATCACAATATATAAATAGGCAAAATCATGTAGAGAACAGAACAGAGCAAGAGGAGTATGGCCATCAGTACACAGAACCAAATAATTCACAGATCATTTGGTTCTGTGATCCAAGCAATTAGTTCATTTAGGTAAAAAGATCTAGCTGATAAAGCAAGACTAATAACTGCAATGTAAAAGCTAGTATACAATCTTAAAATGCACAGTAATACATCTCTTATATTCAATAGTAATATAAATAACTGTCAAACATAATATCATCCCATCTGAAAAGACCATTTGTATTTGTAAAGTCAATTTTATTTCCTTTAGAATCATTTCTTGCCTCTATCAATCAATCCCCACTTCGCACAATACATACACATCCAAACAATGTGGAAGAATTAATTTAACACCAAAGACATAAAAATCAAACACACTGTTTGGCCAAGTCAAATGAGGGAACACGGACAACATCTCATCCCACCAGCAGACAGCACACAGGAGGTTAGGCACAGTTCAGTACTACTGACATACACAAGGCACAAGACATGGCTTTGTTGAGTCTGTGAACACAAAATAAAACCGTAAACTGATTTATAGTTACACAAATGTAGACAGTGAGTGGTGCCCATTATTCACAGAAGTACAATAAAACCCAGTTAAGCAATCCGTCTGGAGAACAGATTTTGAGCTTTTATTGCGAACATATACTGTAATGTTTTGGTTTAACGCTGAAGACACTGTGTCATAACATTAGTCTGTTTGCAATAAAAGCTTAAGATCTGTGTGCTCGACTAATTCCTTATCTCAGTTTACAGTCCTGTTTCTGAGAAGCGCCGGATCAGCAGTTATATGATGGATGCACAGTAATCTCCTTCCTGAGTACCGTAATACCCTCCTGTCTGTTGCTCTCCAGAACGCAGGGCTGATAAATCAGAAGAAGAAGCTTGAGCACGATCTTTCCATATTGGCCAGTGAGGTGGAAGAAGCTTTTCAGGAGTGCCGCAATGCTGAGGAGAAGGCCAAGAGGGCCATCACTGATGTGAGTGACACTGCTTTCTCCATCTGTGTCCCACCGGGCTTTGCAATGCACACAACTCTGTGGTATATGAGATTATTGTAAGATAAATGAGCAGTTAAAAGGGAACTTACTTGAGATTTCTCACCCTGTGCAGGCAGCTATGATGGCAGAGGAGCTTAAGAAAGAGCAGGACACCAGCACCCACCTCGAGCGCATGAAGAAGAATATGGATCAGACGATCAAGGACCTGCAGATGCGTCTGGATGAGGCTGAGCAGATTGCTCTCAAAGGAGGAAAGAAGCAGATACAGAAACTGGAGAACCGGGTGAGGACAATAGCACCATACTGGCGGAGATCATTTTCTGCTCTTTCCAGTTCTCAGAGAATGACGCAAAGCATGTCAGTGCAGACCGACTTGCATCCGGTACTCTAAACCTGGTTCAAAGCCTTAATTTTGGTGGGAGAATTATTACATGACTGAATGCTTTGACCCTCAGGTGAGAGAGCTGGAGAATGAGCTGGAATGTGAGCAGAAGACCACCAATGAGCTACAGAAGGGAGTGCGCAAGTACGAGCGGCGTATCAAAGAGCTCACCTATCAGGTACAGCTCCTTTCTCCTGCAGAGCACCCTTAGGCGTCTCGCCTCACTGTACAACGGTTACACCAAATCAAGCTTGTAGCTCTCTGGTGCATCAGCAACCTTTAACTTAAAAAAAAAAAAAAAAAAAAAAAGTGGTCCAAGTGTAAGCTCTTTCTTCTCTCGGCCTTGCAGGCAGAAGAGGACCGGAAGAACCTGTTACGCTTGCAGGAGCTCATTAACAAGCTGCAGGCCAAGGTGAAGAGTTACAAGAGGCAGGCTGAGGAAGCAGTAAGTTGGAGTCATAAATAAATAAATTTTAGGTCATACATTTTATACATTTGACAAGTCTATTAAAATGAAAGCTAGTATCCCTGCCAGCTGCTGAGCATTCCTCCCCCTCTTTTTCTCTTTACCAGGAGGAGCACGTAAACTCCAACCAGACCAAGAACAGGAAGCTCCAGCACGAGCTTGACGCCGCTGAGGAACGCGCTGACATGGCAGAGACGCAGGTCAATAAGCTCCGCGTTCGTACCCGGGACCAGGGGGTGAAGGTGAGTCCTGACATAACATTCCCCGCAGAGAGAGAGATTATTATTGTCATGGAGCTTTTTTAAAACCTCACAGTAGGATGTCATTTCAGTGCAACTTGCATTTCCACTATTTCAGCTTGCAGAATGAATGAGAAGAGACTCTGGGGGCCCACACCACAGATGATGCGATCGCCTTGGACAGTAGATGCAATAAAGAAAATTGAACACAATTCTTTATTCATGCCCTGTACAGTACCGACTTTGCAAATCTACAGTTGAGATTAAGGGGGCCAAATTCATTTTAACACAACTCATTGACCAAATATGCTTGTTTACTTGTTGCTATTTTAACATTAATGTTAATTCAGTTCCTTTGCAGAAAAGCTTGTGGGTGCAGTGGTTGTGGTACTGGACCACTGGAAAGACAATTTTACAACAAAATTACTGAATAATAATTTTAAAAAACTTTACTGCCACTGGTTGATATTGTTTTAACTAAAGTCCCAAAGGTTCCTCTTTGATCTTACTTCAGGGTAGGGCCCAGAAACAAAGAAAAGTGGTGACAGATGTCCATGTTCACACAGAGGAACACAAGTCTGGATTAAAGTTGTGACCATTTATTTTTTCAATTTACAAACAATAACAGTTAAATAGTAAATTAAATCCAAACCCAAATACAGAGGGGGAAAATAACAACAAAAATTGTGGATGTGCATTAAAACAGTTCACTAGCAGGGCGTGGGTGATTAAGAGTGGTATTCTGAGTTTGGTATACACAGACGAGTGTGTGCTGCTCACCAGAAACACACTGGTGCTTGGGAAAACTACTGGCTGGTGATTACTGCATATATAAGACACTTTTCAGGTGCAGTAGCTATATTCTAGTTTGTGCCATATTCACAAACTCAATTAAAATCACTAAATCATAATCAATGCACAATCGGACATAGCTGTACAAAGGAAATTGAAAAAAAAACCACCCAATGTGGCATTTTTTTTTCTGCCATAATTATCTGCTAATTATAACCCACAAAAGAGATACCGAATCTCCATCCATCTATTGTCAAGTACCTATTGAGAGGGAAAAGTCAGTTACAATCAAATGCAAAGCGTTTAGCACCAGCATTGCCCAGGTTTCAGGGTGATTGCTAATAATAGCTATGTTCAGATATAAGATTTTAAATGGGTACGAGGATAGAGACTCATCTGATTCAATATTTAGATCATTGCCAATGTACAATATGAACAATATGATTTGAGCATAAACAACTGCATTGACAATTCACTGTTGAACTATCTGGACTAAAATATACCATTCGATAGGTATACTACAAATGACAGTGTGGGTCAATATAGTACAATTTGTAGCAATGGTTAAAAGCTTGCTAGTTTGAAGCTGAATATATTAAAAATTTGTTAACTTTTAAGCCTAGACAAGACAGATGCAAAAATAACATCCAAATTGATACTTTTGTTGTCAGGTGATCACTGCATAATACAACTCAAAATGTTTCCAAATCCAAGGAATAAAATCATTAAAATATTTTTGAATAGTCTGGGTGATGGCTATAGGAACATGTTATTCTGCATACCTAAATAAGACTCACTAAGCAAGTCTGAAAGTTAGCCTAGTACCACATATTTTAAAATATGTAGTGTATAAACTGACTAAGCATTCAAACAACAAGGAGAAAGAAAAAAAAATTAATTTAAAAGTTAATTCCCAAATCAGGAGATCTGTTTAAAAGCAGAACGCACCTTAGGCATTTATCTTCATTGTAATGAGTGCATCCTATTATTATTTTACATATATAGATTGCTAAGAATTGTTTTTTTGAAAGCTGACCAGAACAATAATTGATTTCTAGAAGAGAAATCCAAGGAAAGTGTACCGTGCTTCCACCAAATAAATGGCCTTTACAACAATGAATAATAAAGGCTTGGTACACTTCAACCAAACAGGCTCTGGGTCAGATTGCCCCTCCCAGAGAATAATCATAGATGCCCTTTTAAACCACCTTTGTCACAAAATAGTCTTTAAACAGATCGCGCTTGGAGCCCAAGGGAAACAGAATGCAACATTCATGGTGATGTTTGGTGCTCGTTGTGACGAAGATACTGCTGGCCTGGTTTGCAGAGATCACTTGGACACACAGACTCCTGTGTGGCCAAACAAGCCCAGCTTCCCCAACTGTAAACTCCAACAAACTCCGCAAAGAAGTCACATCACCTTCACAAACCAGACTGTTGCATGCATAGTGAAAAGACTGGGGAAAAAGAAAACAAGCAGCAGCAATAAGACAACATTTCAGTTCACTTAAGACCCCTTGAGGTCTGGGAAATATTAATAGACTTGAGAGAAAATACAGTTCCACTTTTCAATGTGCAGGGTGATTTTTATGGATTTGAAACATACGTTTGGGGCTCCTAGGGCTGGTTGCACTAACTGGGCATTTAATAAAAATAAAAAATTAAAATAAAAAAGGTTGGTCGTAAGTGCCAAGTTAGGAAATGGTATGTCTGACTGATCTCATTTTAAAACCTGTTGCTAACAGTATGTCGAGACACTTAAGTCCAGCGTAAACATTGTATATCTAGCATAAGTAATACATATTCATGTGCATAAACACACAACGAAACTGACACAAACCAAGTAACCCTAGAACGTCTAAGTGAACTACGTAAACTGTGCCCTGTGCCTTAACCAGCTACATAGCGAATTAACATTTCATAAATGAGCAAAAACAGAACATATAGCAACAGTGGATTTACTGAAAACATATTTGGCAAAAAGTCATCCAACAGGCGCTGGCATTGTTCTTTCAGGATATTTTTCAAATTAGAAGTTTTTAAAAGAGCATATACAGTACAATATTGTATCAGAATTATGGCTAACCAGAACAAAATAGTTACTGAAGTAAATGTTTGCCGGTTTAATTAGAAATTTTGCCCCACAGGTAATTCATGATGATAAATCTGCCACTGGTCACACGAAAAAGTTGATGTGAAAGCTGCTCGGCAGAGAAAGGCCAGAAGTTTTGATGCCAGAAAGCTTATGCTGTCATCAAGCCAATAATTTTCATAAGCCAAGACATAGTAAATACCACTTGACTGGCATTTACCTCTTCAAAAGGAAAATAACGTGCCTGTTTGCATTTATCCACCCCTCTTACTATCAAGAAGGCAACTGCATACAGCATGTCACGGACAATCCTGCCTGGAAGCTTGGACATTTTAGAAATCACTTACAGATGATGTAGGCTGTGGACAGATACATGCACATGATCCAATAGTGTTAATAGTTTACACACCTCAGTCAAAAAAAAAAAGACCCTGCCGATTTTTACTAATGCACCAAGACCTGCAATTTGGTGATTTTATATTTCACCTACCCTGGCCACTAATATTGCCACATGGCATTGGGCTTCTATTGATGAATATTAAGTTTGTGTCCAGGTGTAACAAAAAGCATGTCCAACTGGTCTAACTGATGTATAAATTAAGCCAGAACTGTGACTCTGTTCCAGGTCAGATGCAACTTTCAGCCACACGTGCACGTCCAGTTGGTACAACCAGCCCCGGGTGTGTAAAAAGGGATTTGACAACATTACTTGATCATGGTTGAAAAGCTTGATTTATTGCAACCCTATGTATGAGAATGGCAGTACAAGGTGGATGGTGCTGGGTTGAAAAAATGAGGTAGCTCAAACCATAGTTTTTGTCGTTGAATCTCTCCAAAGGATTACTCAGGCCATCTAGGGAACTCCAGCACAACTGAGTGATATAGATCAAAGACGTGCTTCGGGAGCAGACTGCTCAATTGGACATCCGTTTCCCTGGCAACGTCTACACATTCTGGCAAAAGCAGGCAAAGCAACAGGCCCTGCAGTGAGACTCCTCCTCCCTGCTCCATCCAATCAGATAGAAGAGGTATGAGGTACTGCTGTGAGGAGGGGAAAGATCATGGTAGAAGGGAGATAAGTGGACAGCTGGAAAACAGTCACAACTGACAAATCACTTCCAGTTGCAGAGCACTGGAAAGGTTAGGAGTACAAATACAAGTGAGATAAATGCCACGACCTGCATAGTTTATTTTCTACTTTCTCACACTGCCTTGGACTTTACAGAGGCCTCTTTTCTCAGCATTAAAAACAGTGATCATTAACAATAATGTAAGACCTATATTTGCAAATGCCATGCTGTGTATTTTTAAAATAATTAAGAATTGAGAGCCAACATACAGTATCACAGAACAAAAAAATAAAAATGGGAGAAGAAAGGTGTCTCCCCCCGATGTCCTAGCAGATTTAAGGTGTAGGTCTACTAGTACTGAGGAAGGATGAAGGGCTGGATGTGGGGAGGAATGCCAGTGGAAACCAGCATCCCCATCAACACTGTTCACGTGATCAGACATGTAGAAATGCTCCTTCAAAGGGACAGCTCAGGTGACCTTTTCGCCAAGCAAACAGAGCTCTTCCTTAGACCAGCACACCCCCAAAACCCCACCCCCTACTCTGTCTGTATACAATGGACACTAATGCTAACAGTAAAGGCTGCAAGATGTGTAACAGCATTCAGATCAAGCATGAGCAGGATGCATGTGATCTAGGTAATGGCAAACTTGAGTGATTTCAGGTTTGATAGCGGCCCACACCTTTAAAAACTGCAGTCATATCCCATCTTAACTGATGTCTCCATTTAAAGTGTGTATCAAAGCAAAATATCTGGTTCTTGAGAGACTAAATGCAATGTCTTTCAAAAACATACAGGTTAGCTATATATATTTCATATATGTATTATTTGACTTAATCTCAAAAATATGTGGAACTATTGCTTATCCCTGAAAGATTTTGTCTTAAGGGAGGATGGGGGGTTTACACCAGGTTTTCTTTCCTGCACTTGTGTGGTGTCCCCCGCAGTCAGAGAGGGGGGGAGGGGGAGAAATAAAATAAAATAAACAGACCCTTCAGTTAATGACTGCTGGAGTTTCCCCGCACACCCGCAATGATCTGACAACATTCGGCTGGTCCAGAGTCACACACACACACAGCACTGTACAGTACGGATCCCTGAACGAGCGTCCCTTAGGACACGCCCTCTGCGGTGTAGACTGTCGGTGTCGGCACCCCTCCTCACCCCTCGCCTCCCTCCGTCCGAGTGCCGCGGTTAAACCTCCAGCGCGTCTCTGTCCAGGTCCATGTACGCCTCTTCGATGTAGCTTGCTATGGCACACAGCGAAGTCCGGTCCGGGCTCAGCAGGACGGACACTGTCTCCTTCCAGTAGCTGAAGGGGATGCAGGAGCTCTGCGAGGGGGCACACGGGGGGGCGGGTGAAACACTAAAGTCATGTTTCTGGGGCCTGGACTCGATGACACGGCATGTGCGCACTGGCAGTGTGCTTTCCTAATGGGCTTTTGTGCTACGAAGGCAGGCAGGTCACATTTGCATGGTTAGACTGCTAAACATATGTGCTGCTGGGGGAGGTTTGTACCAACTGAAGCTAGAAAACTTGAATTAATAGCATGAATGTTTCTTCTACACGTTTAAAACACAATGCCTTGAAAAATGAAATTAGTAGCACAAACTAGTTTTCAAAATCAGGAAATGCTGTTCCTTTGACACATCTGAACATCATCAGGGCACAAACGACTTAGTGGACACTGCTTCAACCATGCATCCTGGTGCACTACGTGAAATATTACTATGGCTGCTCGGAAGGAACAATATTTATTTTTAAAAAAGAAAAGAAAAAGACACAAAAGGGACTCTCATTCATGAAAAGTGAGAAGGCCGCAGGCAGAGCACACAGTTGGAGCCCAGCGTGTCCCTGAGCCGCGAGCAGCGCCGCACTCACGTTCTCCAGACAGGTGCTGTCCTTGTCCTTGTTGAGGTAATGGCGCTGCCAGAAGCGCAGCAGGTTGTGGAAGTTGTTGAGCAGGCAGCCCGGGTACTTCTCCGAGTACTCCTTCTCCCTCAGGGCTTTCAGGTAGAATGGCAGCTTGTCTTTCTTTCGCGCCAGCATCAGAACCACCAGGCTGGTGTTCAGGCAGCTCACGTTCTCCTGTGTCCACAGAGAGAGGCGTCAGGCAAAGCCCTGGTCTAATGTGAGGCTGACTGCAGTGGGCCAGATCACCATACTGTGACCGCTACAGGTTTAATTTAATTTCTGTGCCACTGACCTTCAGAGTTTCCAGAGTTTCATCAATGTTTCAGCTTATGAGAAATACTTTCAGGTGACTTTGAGGTATAATCTAGATAAGAGATTCCTGTCTGCCCATTAAAGTGACAAAGAATAACTGAATAATGGAGAATGAGAGCTTACCTGTGTGAGCGTTTGCACATTAATGATGTTGACAAGCCGGAAGAGGAAGGAGAGCCTGTTCTCCACACGCGACATGTACGACAGCAGACAGCACTCCGACAGCACTTCCACCACTGTGGAGAACAGACAGCAGCAGCAGGTTTCAGTCCCACCCACCTGTTCCTCTTACCATTCCAGCAGAGCACACTGTACACTGCTTCTCTAGGACACTTTTAGCTTTTACTTTCAGCTGCACTGAGCACAGTCTGACACAGGTTGGCTCACATCACCTTTCACATCTTCCGTTTGGTTCTCGAATCGGTCCAGGGACAAGACGATGCATCGCACCAGCATGTTGGAGTCCACCAAGGAGCTGTTGATCTGATTCAAGAAGATCTGAAACTGGAAGAGAAAAACGAAGACGTGGTGACATTACCAAAGGTGAACCACATACACAGAACAGATAAACCTATGCAAGGTCGTGCAGCACAGTCACACGGTGGGGCCCCAGGACCCTGCACACTATCCACCTTTTCGTCTGTGTTGACGTATTTGTTGAACCTGCAGAAGGCATCACTGTTGAACTTCATGAGCTCCCCCAGGAGGTCGAAGTAGCTCTGGAGCACGTCCCTGGACTTGCAGCCGCTGTCAATGATGCAGAACAGGATATGCTGGAGGGAGGAAAAGAGCGAGAGGGGGAAAAAATGACGCAAGTGCGAGAGGTTGCCATAGCGACCGGGTCCGCGCTCAGCTCTGCGGCACGCTCACCTCCAGCAGGCCCCTCTTCAGGAGGAACATCTGGTCGGCGTAGGAGGTGGCCCCTCTGAGGAAGCTCTCCACTGCCCTGGCCTGCCAGAACCTGGGGTGGGGGGTGAGCATGGGGGAGGACAGGTGAGCACCAGCACAGCACATGGCTCACACGGGCCCTGACAGGGCCAAACAGCCAGGACAGGCCCGTTTACCTGAAGGAGGAGTCCGCTGGTTCCCGCTTCATCACCGCGAGCAACCGAGTCAGGAGACCCTTCTTACCGTCACAAACCAGACTCCTACAGAGAGGAGGAGAGAGAAAGTCATGAAATAGAAAGAGGGGGAGAGTGAGAGCCAATGAGAAAGCCAGCTTCTGTCTGTGTGCTGGAGAAGGAATACCTGTGAGCTGTGCTCCCTACCTGTCAGTTTTGACCAGAGCTTCCACCTCCGGGATGTTGGCTTTCAGAGAGATGCAGCTCAGCTCATTCAGCTCCTGGCTGTTCAGAAGCAGGTATTTGTTCCTGAAAGGAGGAAAGATTCAGATTTGCACCAGTGAGACCAACGGGCCACCGTACCAAGCAGCCTCCCGCCATCTGGTAAATACTCACTCGTGGTGGTCACTGAAGCTCTGAAGCAGCCTCAAGAACTGGATTTTGAAGGAAATTTCCTGTCAAAGTGACCGAAACAAAGGAAAATGACCAACCGTGCAAAGAGCACATGCGATGGCATGACACACAGAGCTGCAGGCTGTGCCCACATGCTTACCGGGCTGCAGTCGCAGTTCTGGTTCTGCCCGTGCAGCACATGGTTGGACGTCTGCTTCCTCCAGATGAGCTTGTCGAAGAGGTTGTTGAGTCCTGGGATCAGCCGGAACTCGGCCAACATTTTGTGCACCTGCGGGGGTGTACACACAGAAGGGTTTATTCTCTATAGCAGTGGCAATCAACCCTGCTCCTGGAGATCTACCGTCCTGTAGGCTTTCACTCCAACCCTAACAAAGCCCACCTCATTCAACAGCTAGGGTTGAAATGAAAACCTGCAGGATGATAGATTTCCAGGAACAGGGTTGGTGACCACTGCGCTGCAGGCTCAGGTCACATGTCCTTTACCACTGCGCGTATAATGCAGGGCTGACTAATGCAAAAATGTAGATCAGTGTCACAAGCAGCGGTGGATAAGAAAGACTAAACGCTGTGACTTCAAGCACTAAGTCTACTTCCAATCTGTGTTGGGTCATGGCTTAAATAATGGCTGTAGACTGCGTGCACATGCTGGGTCTGTTTGGGCATGATCAATCCATTTACCCGGGGGTTCCAGGGAAAATGAAGGCACATGCATAGATTCCAGTAATGCCACTAAACCTGTTTTAACTCACACGTTTGTCAGCGATTTGCCATTTAACCACCTCTACAGCCAGGGAACAGCTGCCAGATCAATTACGTTGAACTGCACCAGTGGTTCCGGAACATTAAAGGCCCCAGCTCCTCACCTGGTTTCTTTGGCGACCCATGAGCAGCACGCAGAGGACGTACAGCACCTCCACCTTGTACATGATCTCGTGCACAATCTTCATGGACTGCGGGAGCCGGTGTCTCAGTGGGCTCGTGGCCAGGCTGCTCTCGTCAGAGGATTCTGAAAGCATTGTGAAAAGCACGCTCCTCTGTCAAACAGGCTGCAACAGATCCTGCTTCCATTTCTCAAATAAAACCAAGGGTGTCTGAGGTTGTTCAAGGACAAAACCGCAGTAGCAAATGGAAACTCAAGCTTGGGGTTTAAGTATAGCTCCATATTCATGCTTAATCACGCATCGCTAACCCTACCAGGCCACGTCAACAGTCCACCACAAAATGAATCACAATTTAGCACAGTCAGAATAAATGCTCCATATTCCAATTCTGGTATGGGCTGGCAATCAGTCAGTGGTCCTGCAAACAAGTTTTCACTTGTAGTTAATCTGAGAAATATCTGGTAAAAAAACAGCTGAACATTAGAACTGCTGAAGGTTTCAACAGCCATCTAATACTGATCAAAACAGTTAAATATCTCTGGAAAGACTATGCTTTTACTATGCAACTGCACAGGCAGTGGGCTGTAGGGAGGTAGCAGCAGAAGGTACGACTCACCTGTGCTGCTGTGCTCCGCCTCCTCCGTGGCCATCTGCATGAGCGCGTCCAGCACCAGAGCATTGTCCAGCCAGGTGTACCAGTCCTCCAGCTCCTGCAGGAAGTTGGAGGTGCCCGTGGCTTCAGACACCTTCCGAGTGGCCAGCTTGCACAGTCTCTCAATAAACCCGGGTATGTTGAGGAGAGTCACTGAGACACGAGAGGAGATGTCAAAGTTCAAAACATATCTTTCACTGGAATAAAGATTCAATCGTCCAACTCTACTTTCTCCCGTGGAGTTCATATAAAATTGAGTTCGCTAGAATGTGGAGTTCATATACTATTATTCCCAGTCTACATACCTAATATGAGCTGGCACTCTGGCTGGTATGAAGGTCATATTTCCAGCTTTGCTTATAGTTGTTGCCGTACCTTGGTTGACTTCTGCGCGGGAGGGGCTGGCGTTCTTCTTCTGCTGGGCGTTCTTTGCCAGGAGGGTGTGCTTGTCGTCGTTGCCCACATCGGGCTCGGAGATGGTGACGGACAGGATGCGGCAGAAGTTGGCGAGCTGCTGCTGGTCGAAGCTCTGGACCAGAGTGGGCAGGTTGTGGATGTCCTCCAGCTGAATCATCTCCTGTGATGTGGAGAGGAAGCAGGCGCACCATGGTCAACGCAGCAGACACCACAGTGAGCGCATAAATATTCCCACTGGTCACATTCAAACCAATCTTGAAAGTTATCCCAGAGGTCCATGTCAATAATTACAACAAGAATCCCATTATGGTGGTTCACTAAAAGTACAAAGCAGCTTTTTCAGATTTTAAGAACCAGCACTGGTCACCTTTTTGACCCCTAGGATGTCTTCGATTAGCGTGGCCGTCTGCAGAAAGGTCTTCTTATTTGTCATCAGGGTGAACAGAAACAAAACGAAGTCGTTCCTAGATGCAAGGCTTTTCGTGACCCCTTCCGTCTGAAACAGACACGAGGAAGTCAATTCCCAGCCAGCATCAGCATGCAGTAGTCTGGTCATGGGTGAATAAGATCAGAGTACTGCAGCTATGTTACATTCAACAAAGTACACATAATGATGGAAAACAACTGAGAAAAGAAGAACAGCAGCAATGGCTTTTCAGCTGAATTCATCAATAACATCATCTTTGCGTGCTTAACTGCAAAAGAGTCCATAATATCCATCCTTTCTATAGTTATAAATCTGTAACAATTTGCATAATCAATGCAAGTACTTACACATATACAGCAGTTGTACAGAACACTCAAACAGTCTTTGACCAGATCGTCACTCACTGTAGAGAGAACAAAGCGTTCATAATGCAGTTGGTAAAGAGAAAGTTTACAAAGCACATTATTACAGTTAAAATAAATGCTAAATTTCAAACTATGCTCAAATATAGTCAATTCTCCCATTAAGTAACGGAAGACAAGGAGGCTAATCTAGAGGAAATTAACAGCTGGAGTTTAAATGTCTATTATTGAACATTTTTTCCAATAGCTTACTTTTGGAGCTGTTCTTCTGCGTTGTGAGTGTGGGTCTCATTAAGATTTCCACCAGTAACTGCAAGGAAGTTATAATGAGTGAACATCCAGCAAGTGAACAACCAAAACTGCTCAGGTCACATCATGCATTCTGAAATGTTTGAAAGTAAATGGGCATGGCCCTGAAAACGAAAGGAAAACCTGCGGGAACTCACATCAACACCTCCAAAGAGATCAAACGTGTACGTGTTGGGAAAGGTCGACTCCTGAGCCGTCTTCCTGTCCTCTGTCACAAACGACATGGCTTCCATGGAAAGCAAGGATGACAGTTCCTAAAATGTGGACAAAATGCCATGCACGAATGACCCTGCTGATAGCTCACCAAACACATTCAACTGTCAATATAGTGCACACATCCAAAAGAATTCACAAGCACAAACACCATGAATGTGCACACACTAAACTACTGGATGCAAATACACATTTCATAATCTCTGAAGCCACAGCTGAGAGAAGAAAGACCAGTAGTATATGAATGAATGCCAGCAGTACCTTCACCACTCCATGGGTCTGAGAGAGATCGCTATTGGGGTGGCTGCTTTCATACAGCCTCTGCAGCAGTATGGGGATCCCTTGCCATCTGGCGCGCTTGTCCCTCTCTTTGAGCAGAGCCTCGGGTAACTGGAAAAGCAGCACAGACGCAATGGCAGTCGCCAACGTAGGAAAGGAAAGAGCCCACAAAGAAACGAACGCCACATTCTCACTGTGTTTTCAGAAGACAGAAAATCCTTCTCTGGACTCGCACCCAGGGTACATGCACTTCTGTTCCAACTGGGAGACTAATGTTATGCTTCATTTCAGAGTCAGACACATCAAAGCCTATACTGACGGTAGCCAACGCATGCAATTCATATTATGAATCCCAGAAATCCCCCCCCCGAGCTAGGGCATTACTTAACCAACACGAATGGAAGGCTTGACAAGGACAGAGCACCCTCACCGATTAAAAACCTTGTGTAAATGGACTGCATTTATATAGCGCTTTTATCCAAAGCGCTTTACAATTGATGCCTCTCATTCGCCAGAGCAGTTAGGAGTTAGGGGTTAGGTGTCTTGCTCAAGGACACTTCGACATGCCCAGGGCGGGGTTTGAACCGGCAACCCTCCGACTGCCAGACAATCGGTCTTACCTCCTGAGCTATGTCGCCCCATGTTGTGTAAATCTTACATTTCAAATGATCTTCAAATCATAAAATGTATACATTAATACTTCATTTTTAAGAAGTTTGGGGTGTGTAAATCCTAGAAGGGATATGCACTTCCATTTCTAATAGGCAGCCAATTAAAATGACTCACCACTCACTGGTTAAAATTCTAATTGTCACTGCGCCTAAAAAGACTCTCTTGAATTGACAGGATTTTGCAGTGATGAGAAGGACCTCAAAATGAGGCAGCCAAATTGGGATTATAAAAAATAATTTGCGCAAAAATGTATACAATGCGAAACATCTACAGGTTTGCATGATGAGTGTTATCACGCCAAGTAACACAACATGAATGTTTTTCTTTTTCCCCCAGCTTGACGGTATCATTTTCACCATGAATTGTCACGTGGACAACACATACTTTATTTTACATATTACTTTTGCATAAGAGTTATTTTCCAATTGACTTGCATTTCAACAGCTCATTAGGAAAGAATTATAAGTTTTCATGTACACATTATACCGTTTTATGCGTGTCTAGCAATGTTGTACATCTAATCGTATATGGGTGCTGATATCGGTAAGCTCGTTAACACACAAATGTTAACCAAGTACAGTAAATTTGTGTACAGTCTCGGACAATTAGGTTAACAGCCATCACGTTGCGTCGGTTTTAAGGCGAATACTTCCACACGAGCAGTAAATCAAAATGGTATTCATAGACAGCATTTCTGAAAAACAGATTGAGTATCCACTGAAAACGTTAAAGCAGCACCCAGTTACAGCCTGGCTAATAACCACATAACAAAGGCACATATAAACCTTAAATTACCCTACGATTGCCCATCTAAAATTCTCAATAGGTGTAATGTGGCCTCAAACATCAGCTACGAATAAATTTGCGCACTTGTCGAGAAACGTGGCATAACAATTAGGTAGCAAACTTAGCCAGTCGACATAACAGCGAAGATAGTCAAGTTAGAGCACGGAGTATAAACACAGGCTGAGGCCGAGTGCCTAGCTGGACAGCTAGGAAACATTATCCAACTACAATTAATGTGATGACATAATGAAGATGGGTAGCAATTAGGCAGCAATCTGGAAGTCCGCCACATTCCACTTTTCCCAGCTGATTAGCTAACGCTAGCTCAGTTACAACGTAACGTCTATTCATTTTAATCGTTTACTATCATTTAGCACGGTAGCTATGTAGTTTGATAGACGACTGTTAACTGACAAGTACTAACTAGTTAAGATTAAATAAATACATATAAACGTCGTTGCTGTCGATGGATAATCGGAAATAAAGAACAGAAGCTAACGTAGTTTGATGCCAATTTTTCTCTCTGTTATGTTACGAATGACGATTAGTTGCAGTAGACTAGCTAACGTCAGATACACTAATCTAGATAGATAACATTAGGTAATGATAGCTAGCTAGTTCGTCAACTAAACCGAACAACATCGTTCCTGGACTGCGAGCAAAGAAGGTAGACCTAGTTATCTAGTTAAATAACTGGCTGTCGTATCTGTAATTAAAATATAGTAGTTTGTTAAATATGCACCTCAAGCTTTAAATAATCGCGTATGACTATGTGATATGCTAATTTGGTAGCTAGCTATCGGGTAGTTTGCCCCATCGCATGCTAAATTCGCTATGTAGCTAGGTCACTTCAACAAAAGACCATAAAATTGCAATTCACGTCATCATCTTGGAAAGCTGGTTAGATGGCTTACTAAAACCAAATAACGTAAGTTGAATTTCTAAGAGGTCACTTTATGTCAGTAAATTGTTCAGTAAGCTTACATAACCGGAAACTCATGTTTGGGGTAACTCGATTCCAGGCGTTCACTGAATACCCCCTCAGCGGCCATAGCGAACATTTTAATCTGGGCAGAGACGAACTCTAGTTCCCGGACAGCGACGGCCTTCGCTTCTATTCTCAATTTTACAGGTAACATAGCGACAATTCACTGTCTGTATTACCTGTGTCCCCCGGCTCAGTCCACAACCAGTAATTTGACCATGTCTAATCCTGGACAGGATATTCCTACTTCGGCTTTTTCGGGATAACCCAGTCCGAGAGGACTCGGCACCCACCGACGTCGCCATTACTTCTTCTTCCTGAACTGTTCTAAACAGGAAGCTCTTCTTCGTTTTCTTTGGGGTTTATTGGTGGTTGGTAAACAACGAATTGGTGCATTACCGCCACCATCTGGTATGGAGTGTGGAGCAGAATGTCAACTCATATCCTCTCAATCAAATGAGTAACTCTAAGATAACACTCACTTCCTGAGCTCTTTTGTAGAATATCTATTATATCGAATTGTACTTTTATCTTTCTAAGGTTTTGAATCAGATGCCTTCTTTCTGCCTCATATTTCTGACAGTGTAGCATAACATGTTCTACTGTTTCCTCCTGCCCACAGTAGTGTACTGTTTAGACCAGTATGTCCAAATCTGAGTCTTGGTATTATTGTCTCATCTCTTCTGTTCCTTCCTACACCTCTCATTTCTCCCACTTTCCTTTGAACTCTGTAAAACCATCGTCCTTTCCTCTCTTCCGCCCATTGCTTTTGCCACCTTCCCTTCAATCTCTGCTTAATAATGCCCTTGGTTTCTGTCTTGCTTAAGCTAACTATCAAATCAATGTGATTATTTTTTGTGGCCTCCTTTGCAACCTTATCTGCCATCTCATTTCCTTTGATACCAATATGTGCCGGTGCCAATAAAAATATTACTCTAAGACCCATCATATGAATTCTGTATAATGTTTGTTGTACTTCAATCAAACTATCTGGTCTGCTGTCTGAATGACTGTACTGTAAACTGGCTAATGATGAACTTGAATCTGAACAGATTGCTCTCAATGGTCTTATATCCTCTATCCACTGCACTGCTAACAATATTGCAAGCATTTCCCCTATGTAAACTGATACTTCCTCACTGATCCTTTTCCCTACTTTGACACGAAATTTTGGAATTTTTTTTTTACAAAGTCTGATCAATAATCCTTCTCCCCACATCATATCGTATGCCTTTTCTATAACAAAAAAGACAGCCATTACACATTCTCTGTTTATCTGTGCTTTTCTAATTGTTCTAAACATACAGCTGGATCCATGGTATTTCTTCCTCTCCTAAAGCCACTCTGGTATTTGGATATATATCCTTTATTTTCTATATATGTTAACTTTTCATTCACCATTTTCTCCATTATTTTGCAGATGTTGGATGTTAAAACAATTGTTAAAACAATTCCCTGGGTTTGTGCAATCTTTTCCTGGTTTCCTTCAATCACCATTCCATTGTCATCATTACAGTGACCCCATAACATGCTATGGGCATTAAAATCTCCACAACATATCACTTTCCCTCCTAAATGTACAGCAAGTTCACCCATTAACTCTATTGAAAGCCTCTTACATGGATTGTAAAAGCTAACAATTTTGATATTTCCTTTTCTTGTCCAAATTTCAATTACTAAATATGCCAACTCTGTTCCTTTCCCCAAAAATATATATTGTATTCCTTGCTTTAAAAACATTATACATCCTCCTCCACTGCCCTCCCCTCTATCTCTGCGGATAATATATTAATAAGACACTGAACTATAGCATTTCACTACCATGAAATGGACAAGATTGCAGTTGGTGAATTAGGTGCAGCTCTTGTAGGCCTGTTAAAAATTTAAAAAAGTATTGACATGATTGGGCATCTGTCCAAACAAGGCCTCTAGTTTTCATTTTGTATTTATGGATTTGGAACTGCTTGGGAAAGATATGGAAAAATATTTTATTGACGCAAAAATATAAGAATATACGAAAAGGCCATTCAGACCTTTTAGGCTCACACTTTCCGTGCAGCATTGTATAAAGCCTGATCTCAACGGCACATCCTGGTAAGCTATTCAATGCAATGATGTTAATAGCTGAAAAGTACTCCTGACTATCAGTGCAAAAATGACCTTTGAATTAACACAGGCCCTTGTTCTTCTGATTTTGACCTGATTTTCATGTAACAAAGTGACTTTCCTCTGAAGAATCTTACCTGTTTACACACTTTAAGACACAAAAAACCGATGGCAACACAATTTAAAATAAAGGCGATACACCGCATACCTTGTAATAAATAAAAAACGTATTTTTTATTTTTTAAACAACAAATGCAATCACGTGCTGTCGGTGAAGACCTGCCCTAGAACGGCGAGTCTGGAGCTGAAGGGCTGCATTGGGCAGGACAGCGCCCGAGCTTTCCTCCTGGCCCCCGGCTTTAGGGCGATGCTCTCTGAGGAGTCGAGGGGGCGGTGCTGTGCACCGTCTGCAGGGTCCCCCTCCTCTCCCGCTTGGGCTGGGGGCGGACCGGCTGTCTCCGAAAAGCTGAGCAGGATGTCCTGAAGCTCCCGCCTCTCCTCCTGCGCCCTGCTGCAGCAGTGCAGGGCGGCAGGGTCCAGAGGATGCGCCTCCGTGTTGAAGATGTAGCCCCCAGCGCCCAGGACGCAGTCCCCCTGGGGGCCACTGCCTGTGTGGAACATAGAGCCACTGTTGTGCAGGAAGTTGTCCGGATCAAAGAGGAGGTAGAGGTACTTGACCGTCTCAGCCAGGAAGAAGGACTCCATGCGATTGTCCAGCTTGTGATCTCGCAGATCCTTTACCTATGCAGGGAGGATGAATTTTTTCTCACTCTTGCCTTCCTGGCACTTGCATTTCTGAATACACATGAATAAACCTGGTGTAATCAGCTAACTGTGAAAAATATGACCACAATGAATATATACTGCCCAGCAATGTTCCCTCTAAGCTGCGCGCGTGCGCAATCGCGCACTGCCCGCACATTCTCAGCGCACAAGAAAATCTATCCAGCGCATAAACAACATCAACATAACGTATTAATTCATATCTAATATTAGACCTAATCTAATCTAATTAATTCGCCCAATAATATTGTTTTTTTGTTTCTCACTCAGTGAGTGACAGGTGTCCAGCCAATGATACGATACGGTTCACTTACGGTACGAAGCCAATCATGGCATTGACGGTGCTTGCGTCTGGGCCCTGCCTATATGCGCCGTGCAGGTTAGCTAGCAGGTTAATAGATGCTAATACAAACCCCGCATCATGGCGAAACGAACAGGCAGCGACACATCCACTCAGCAAGCCACAGTAAAAAAGAAATGCAGTTCTTTTAAGATGGAATGGCTGTCGGAGTATGTGCAAATTGAAGAAAAAGCGGTGAAATTGGGTGAGATTTTTTCTTTTTCAAGTGAGAAAGGTCTACTCTGCAAAACATGCAGCGATGCCAAAGTAGCAAGTGAGTTTTCAGAGGGAAAAATGTGGACTGAATGGAAGCTGGACTATCTCAAGCGTCACGTTCAGCATAAAAGTCATTTAAAAGCTGTCGAAACTGTACGAAGACTCAAGATGGGACAGGGGATTGGTACATTATTGCGGGAGAGCGCAAAAGAGCGAGAGAAAAGGAACGAGCTGTCACACAAAACAAAATCGGACCCTGAACAAGTTAAAGTTCTCATTGACAATATTTTACTTGGAGAAGTGAGAAGGACAGACGTGAAAAATAAGGTAAAATTTAAGTCAGATTTGTGCATATTCTAGTGACGGTTATTAAGATTTTGTCTTTATGGATATTAATCATTAAATGTTGTTACTATTAGATCATTTATGGGTAGTAGAAATGCCAAGAAAAACTGTGTAATTAGATATTTTACAGACAAAGTGTTACAGGAATTTGCACTGTATCACAAGCTACAGCACAAGTCATTGTGCAAAATGTGAATGTTTTAATGTAAGCAAAATGTTATGTCTGAAAGGTGTATATGTCTCATATCTTCCAGAACAGGACCCTCAGCCAGGCAAAGCAGGACTCTTCCCATGGCCAAAGCAGGACTCTCACATACTGTATAACATCTACACATCCCATTTTTCAGATTTTTGTCTTTTTTTAAGTGGACCAAATTACTTATTTAAAAATAAAGCGTGCATATCTAATGTTGCTCACAGTAGTCCTCAGTTTGCTCAGGGAGCTTGTGTGTATGCCCAGATACATGAAAAATTAGAGGGAACATTGCTGCCCAGTGTGTTCGGATATCAGTATTTCCATGAGTTTTTTAGTTTTTAAGTCCCCAGGTATGTAATGTAGAGGTGCTCACACTAGCGAAACCACAGTTGACTCGGGTGATCTTCTCGATGGACTCCACAGCATCACGCCCCAGCTGCAACACGGTGGGGTCACCAGTGGCCCGATACAGGTACATGGCGCTCTCTATCAACTCTGTAGCAACACAAACGCATGCACACACATACACATGTGCACACACACACATACACCTGATGAGCAGTGGGACAACTGGCAGTCTCCTGTTCAAAACATGTCAGGTAGAACACTATTCAAAAAATATAACAGGTGGAATATTGAAAATTTGGAAAATGAAGAAAGATACATGATGAAAGCGTGTAACTAATAGGGCTGGTTAAGTCTGCCTCAGTGATTGTGGGCATTGACTTTTATGCATTTCCACAAGACCATATTTCCACATCACATCATATAGAGGTCAGCTCCACATATTGTGCTGAATGTAATATTACTGGCATTCACTATTCCATGCTTTGCAAGTAGCTTATGATGTATGTCTGTATTTCTATTGAATGTCTATGGAATACATCATAACAAGAATGGTTTTGAATCATGAAATGTTGTAACATGCTCCAGTGCAGAGTATTTCTTTCCAAATTACATTCCAAATCAAACAAAACTGGAACCTTTGCCAGGGCAATGTATGGCACACTGGTTAGAGCAATAGATTCTGAATTGAAAATGTGGTTTACAGTCTGAAATGAGAAACTTAGTACTTTTGAGAAAGAGTATCCTTTGTTCCTATGGTTTCAGCATAAATGCAAACACATACTATAGTATAATTTAATACCTTCTGAAAAAGTTGTTTGGATGGTCATTTACAAACAGCTGTTCCAAAGTTATTAAAGTGCAATGGCTCTGAGTGGGATTAGGGTACCTGGCCGCAGTGGGTAGCCCTCTCTCTTGTCCACTGTGTATCCCTGAGGAATGCTGTAGAACTCTGGCAGGCCCCCAAACTGCCGCCACACAGTGTAGTAGTTGTGGAAGGTCCTCATAGCGTTTTCCAGGTCACCAAGCAGGCTCTGACACACATACAACCATGACTCTGCATTTGCGTACAGATTACAATACTTCTGTTCTTACTGCCTATTCCAGTAAAAGAGGTCAGCATGACAAATTTAGAAGGTGCAAGAGCACAGATTACTTTTATTCATAGAGGAATTGCAGAAATTGGCATCAATCTAAGCGAATGGGAATCATTTAGTCTTATTGGCATTTCATAATGCATCATATTTGTACATTCCACATGATTTCAAGAGAATCCAATATTTATATTTCAGGGAATAACTTAAATGGCTTTCAAATATGATATTTTCAATTAATTCACTCTTCCCCATGTCTGTTGTTGTTTTAGCTGATGTATCTGTGCATCTATTTGTAACACAACACTGAACAAATTACCCCTCAGGGAACTGTAAAGATCTATTAAATTGAATACCGCTGATCTAAAAATTCAAAGCATACTGTGCCAGTAAACCAGAAGAGGAAACGGGGAGACCACAATGTGGGATGTCAGTTAACCTTGACGTTGTTTGTGGTGTGTCATCTCTCACCTGCAGCCCTGGCCAGAAGGCCTCAAGGGACTGAAAGACTGGCATGGAAACAGTTCCTTTGTGCATCTGCACCCAGAGGTACCAGTCATCAAACTTTGTGTAGTTCTTAATCGACTTGTCATACTCTGCAGACACATAGCAATACACAAACATTTAAGAAGGCATTGTCCTCTCTCATTAAATGAGGCTAGGTAGGTGACTGATACCTCAAAATAAACAGTTGTTCCCTCTCCCATTAAATATAGTAAAAATAAAAAAGCATAGTTACATCATGAACCATGCCTTCAGCTTTACCTTCCAAGATACCACAGAAACTCAGAATGAAGTGTTTATTCTATCATAGTTTCGAAACCCAGATGGCCAGACCTTGAGAGACCAAGATATTCTTGGTCTCTCAATCATATATATCATTATAAGCACTGTGCAAGTGTGTTTCTGTTCTTCCACTGGTAATGTACTGCATATACTCTGAAAAAGGTGGCAGCCCATTCTAAATGACTGGAATGGCATTCTGGCTCTTGGTAACTTTCCCCACCTGTACCTTTATCTCATTTTCAAAGTTATCAAGAGCATCACTACTAGCAGCCAGTAACTAGGCACACAAAATGCCAAGATACAAGTGACAGTCCTTAAATTCAATTCAAGAGGCACCAGGAAAATCAAGTAAGAACTTATTTACTTACCTGAGAACATAGAAAGCAATTCCTCATCTTGTAGCATGATGGCGCCCTTTACCAGGTACTCAAAGTAGGAGTCCACTCCAGCTCCTATCCCAGCATCCTGAGCTACCCATTTGGAGGTGATGACATCGATGTGGTTTCCCACCTGAGGGACATAGATAGACAGGTCAGCGATCAGTGCTGCAGAATTTGCCGGCTTGTTGACCACAGCAGTCTCTTTCTAATCAAATTCCCCATATCTGTCTAAACAGGAGATTGATTCTTGACATGCCTGCTGGCAGCACGTGTCTCACTCACCAGTCCAATGTCAGACCGTGTTTTCCACAATGACCTCAGTGCCTTGCGAGCCACATCTTCGAAGACCGGGTCACCTGTGAGCCGGCTCAAGGTGGCAAACTCCAGAATGAAGGTGCCAACCCCGGCCGTGCAGGTGACGGGGGTCTCCGTGGGGTTCACCCCCATCAGCAGGTTCACTGTGCCATATGGCATGCCCGTGGGAGTCTGGAATGCTGAAGGAGCAAGAGATGACAGTAGGACCATAGTAGGTCAGGATTCTTCTGCAGCCAGAGGTAATGTCTGATAAACCTAAAAATACAGTCAACTCATTGCTATTCTCACTTTTTTTAAAGAAAATTCAGTGGCAGATCACATTCACACCATGTGCAAAAATAGCAACAAAATGTATCAAATGAATGTAGTTAGGAATGCAGGAATTTATGTGTAAATCACTTGGATGAACTAACAGATTCATCATCATTGTTTGTCTTAAGAAAACCCTAAGTAATTTGGATTATGTTTTTAAAAAAAACCTTGCAATACAAACTCCTCATGGGAGGAGATCAATACATACATGGATACTATTCTTTGAGGGATGAAGAGGAAGATGTGGCTAAAATAGGAAAGTATTTTCTGCCAAAATGACCCTTTCCAAGTGTCATCATATGCATTACAGACTGATTTACTTATTTAATTCTAGAAAGGAGGTTCTAATATATTATTATCAATACTTTGAAGTAGTCTGCTACAAACTACAAAACAAATTGCTGAGACAGCTAAGTTAAATGTGGGAAATATTTTTTGCAATGACAAATGGAATACAGAGGTAGTACTATATGAACAAACTGTACAGATAAAATCTACTGCTTCCTTTCCGTAAGCTCAGCGATTTCCCATGTCAAACTTTCATACTGAAAGCCTCATTAAAGAACACTGTGGAGGGACCAGATAGCTTGTCATCTCAGTATTATAGAAAGTTCAGTGACACTATTTCCCAGTACCTATTAGTTAAGTACAACCACTCAATCGAGGGCGAGTATACCCTTCAGAGGCAGTCATTATAGTTATATATTAAAAAGGAAAGGAGCCAGAGGAGGTGGCATCTTTTTGTCCTACAGCACTCCTAAACATAGACGCAAAGATTTTGGCAAAATACTTGCAAAGCACCTGAATAAATTGATTGAAAAACTCATTCACCCTGATTAGACAGAGTTCATATCACGAATACATCCACAAGAAAATATCCTTGTATGCAGATGATGTTTTGTTGTACTTCACCAAACCCAGTCTGCCAGCACTTTTAGACTCGATTAACTTATTTGGCAGTTTTTCAGGATACAAAATAAATAGGAATAAAAGTGAATTAATGCCAATTAGAATGTGTAGTAGTCTTCAGTTACATAAACACCCATTCAGAGTAACTAACAATCACTTTACATATCTTGGTATTAAAATCACAAGGAACCATAAACAACCATTTGCAGCAAATTGCCTCCCTCTCCCAACAAGACTGAAAGCAAACATTTGATATTGGCAGATGCTTCCTCTGTCACTGAGTGGGAGGATAAATGCAATTAAAATGAACTTCTACTTCAAATATTTATCTGTTTCAGACTGTCCCCATGTTTTTACCCATCTCCTGTTTTAGTATTTAGATTCCTTTGTGAATCAATTTCTCTGATGCTCCAAGTTCCACAGGATCAACAAAAACACCCCTGCAAGCCAAAAGTAAAGGGAGATTAACCCTCTCTGACTTCAAGTGTTATCATCGGGCTGTAACTGTGTACATTCTTATGTTCTTATGTTCAGAACCAGTAGTCTATTAGAAGGGCAATGTAATAATTCATAATGAAATTCACATCTTGAGGCAGATCAGGAGATGTTTGGGGGGTGGTTGGATGGGAGGGAGTGAGTGGGTTGGCATGTCACTGTGTTGATGGAGAGGGGTTATGACGTTGCTTTGGAAAAGAAAACTGAAGAGAAAATAATGTCAGGGTTATTGTGCGCACAAATGGGTTATATTTTATGTACCATTCTCTCAAATAAAAACTGGTTGCAAAAAAAAGAACTGTGAACAAATTACCAGTTTAAGTCATGTCCGACTGTCGGTGCTACATTTTACTCACCTGGAAGGAGCTTACGAGCAGCTTCCTCTGCCATGCGGAGAAGAGGTCCAGAACAGGGCCACCCCACCTCTACCTCCATCCCTGCCCGTTTTGAGAGCAAGTGAGCTGAGAGTAACCCCCCCACCACTGAGGATACAAACAACAAGAGTTCAGTTGGTCTTCTCCTGTGCTCAGACAACTCAATCACAGTGCATCTCCAAACCAGGCCATAGCTATAAAACCTATACCCACATTTGGTGAGATTTTTACTTTTTTATTGTTATTGTTTTTTTTTTTTTTTAAAGACCTATTGCGGTGCAAGAGCTTTAGATTAATAACTTTACTCAAGTCATATATAAAGTCCCTGAAGCTATAATCAAGTCTGTCCTAAGAATACAACAGTCTACCTTAAGCTTTCTTTTTCCATCAGACCAAATGCTCATATTGCTTCAAGACTCACCCCGAATGTTTGTTTCAAAGACAGAGGCATTCACATCAATGTCAAAGTCCACAGTGTCCTGCAGCAAAGATGCTACACGCTGAAATTCGGTATGATTTCCTAAAATCTGAATTAGAGCACAGTCCAGGGAAAATGTTACACAAATAAATAAACATGACCTGTCAAATTATACATATCTGACGAGCGCTGTAAAGCTAGACCGATTGATCTATGAAAATGCAAGTCGTTATCACAATCACTATAATCTACTCACTTTTATTACATACACATCAAATCAATACAATAAAATTGTAAAAATTTAAATGAGGATGAGCATACCAACAGAGTATCCAGTGCATCTATTAAAGTCAGGGAAAAGCTGCAATAAACAAAGAGAAAGATGTTATTTTCACGCAAAAAAAAAAAACAAAAACAAAAAAACTGGGTTTAGATTAGGGGATTGAGGGGACATTACCTGCCCCATGTGTCCTGCCCATCACAAGTCAAGGGTCGCAGCTCATCATATGGAAAAGCATTCTCCAAATAACTGTTATATGCGTGATAAAACATCGATTTTATCCTTTCTCTGTAGCGAAAAGCAACAATACGTGGTTAGTTAGGAGAATTAACATCGCAGCTGTTTTCTGCACTCACTGTAGCCTGTGACACTGGTGTGGGCTATATGTTCTGTAGTTGTGCGCATTATTACGACAATACAGAGCAGTTGAACGGAGAGAGAAAGTCAAAGTTACAGCAAGCAGTACGAATACGTAGGTAAAGCAGTGAATCTGAGAGTGAATCAGACATTCATGTCTAACCTGCAAACGTCTTCATTACCTAGCTACTGTGATTAAATAGTACTACCGTGCCTTGTTGTGCAGACTATTTCTAACTATAAGGATGAATACAAATGCAACGTGTTCTCCTCGAAATCTGTAGTGAAAGTAGGCTATGGTTTGTTTGTAAAGTGTCCATTAGGTTCCTACCTGTAGTGAGCCAGTTCTTGATCTGTACCCTCTTCTCCTTTGGCATGATTGATGACTGGCGAGACGTGAATAACGCATAAGATCGTCGTAATGAGATAAGCGAGCATGAAGAGGCGAGAGACTTGCAAACAGCTAATTTTATTTAGGCAACATCAAAACAAACTCAAGTCTACTCGAATGAGGAAGTGAATTCACCACGCATGCGCAAACTCGTATGCTGACGCTTGTCTGAGACGCAAGGACATACTACGTTTCGGTCCTCCATACCTAATTACGCAGGATGGATATTCTGAAGAAGGAAATTGCAAAAACGGTTGTGCTTCAAGTGCTCATAGATCGATCAAATTAATTTGAAATATTCCACAGAGTGCTCTTATCTATTATCATTAAAGTTACAATCTCGAAGATTTCAGTTTCGTTCTCTATGGCGGTGCCAATGGCGAGAAGCGGTAATTGCAGGTGCGTTTATGGACCTCACTTCCCATAGATCCAACCCGATCCAACCATTGTCGCCTGTGTGACGTCAGTCAGCTGGCACCTGGGCCACGCCAACTATAACAGTTATTTACTGAATTAAAAATGGTTGTTATAAAAGTAATGTTATGTACATACTCATTCATTGTCTAACATTAGGCTAACTTAAACTGTCTTTACACTGCCGAGCCGGGTTAAAATGCTGTAGCAGATCTGGGGTAGAATTAGTGATGATCAATTCCCACACACGTTCTTTATCCACCTTTTGCCCGGTATGAACATCTTTACACTGCGGAGAAGAATTCGCGGGATTCGTTGTGGCTCCTGAATTATGTATCTCGTGCACAATAAAGTCTTTTTCGTGAATGACTGTTGTGTAATATTTTTGAAACAACTGTCTTACAAAATGTTACCCCTGGTGTTTCTGGTTTTGCTAGCTAAACTGTTCGAGAATAAAGCTAAGATTGGTGTTAACAGTTTTCTTTTCATTTAATAAGTGGAATAACTGAGCCACGATACCATGATTTTATGCATTGAGTAAATAGCAAGCTTATCGTTTTGTAAAAACTAGAAAGCTTGTTGCTACAAACTGTATAAAGCTGGTTTATTTGCTGTACAATTGGCATCAAAGCCAACATTGTGTCTACATTCTTAGCATTCAGGGTGGTT
Organism: Anguilla rostrata; assembly: GCF_018555375.3. Taxonomy (NCBI): domain Eukaryota; kingdom Metazoa; phylum Chordata; class Actinopteri; order Anguilliformes; family Anguillidae; genus Anguilla; species Anguilla rostrata. Next base: position 19,584,185 of record NC_057943.1, on the reverse strand, counting down.
GTCCTGTCTTAAATTTTTGTGGCAGCCTCTTAGTCACTGTTGTGCGATTTTTGTTGGATAAAACCACAACAAATTTATATCCCAAGTCTCTATATCCCAGAGACCTTGAGACAGTGTTATGGTTCTTATGAGTAACACCTGCACAATGTCTCTATGCAAGCTAGATTTCAAAAGGAAATTGGAAAAGTCTAACAGGAAATCAGTCAGCAAAATCAACAAGTGTCCATCATTACCCAGCATGCTGGTGGTTTTAATCTAAACAGTAGTGTTACGTTAAACAACTTTAAATAAAATAATTTTGAAGTTCCGTAGAAACTGAAAGATCTGAACCGAAGGGTTCTAGACTGACTGGTGGTTATGCAACCAAAACTATTCTGAACAATATAAAGTAGGAAAATGTGTTACATATAAAGAAAAGGGTCTGATTAGAATCAAACACTTTGCAAAATAGGTCAAAGACAGTGGGCCATGAAAAAGGAGATGTGGATAGCCAGTATAAAAAATGTGCTAAAGGGATACTGATTACTCCTTGTTTTATGCTTAGTCATTAATGTAAACTAAGGTTTGTAGCAGTAAAATGAGACCTTATTGAGATCAAAATCTATTTTACAAGGAGGACCTGTTAAAAAAGACAGTCAACATCATAAATGGTGAACTGTTTTGCCACATAAGACAGATGTGAAGTATGAGTTTTCAGGATTGTATTTAAAATGTGTTTGAAATGTTTTGAAAATATAATATTTCAAGAAATTTGTTCAAGCAGCATTGCAATGTGACATACTCTTATATGTAGGCAACATTTTTGAAAAAAATTGTTTCTTCCTTTTTTGAATATTTCTTTTTTAAATGTTATGTTGTTACAGTGTATCAGTCAAATTTTGTGTAGCTTGCTTGTGGCATGTTGCCTGTGAATGAAAATGGAGGCTGTCAGACTGAGGAAATGGAAGTTTTGCATTACCATGGAAACTTTAGGCAGGTGTGTGAACTGAAGTGTGAAAATACTAGAGCGTTGGATTATCTTCAACAGCATGCCTTGCATCTGGTGTCAAATTAGTTCATTACATTTAGTTCATACTCTCAGTGCAGGACATCCAGAGGAATATTACCTCTTGCTTAATAGCAAGCAGAGTAAGTGCATAGCAAAAGGATTACAGTTTACAGATATGTTGCAGAAATTGTTGAATACTGTAGCATGTGGGTTTCTTTTCATAAATTGTGCAACATTTTTGTAAGTTGTGGGCTTGAATTGTTACATTCCTATTTTTGCAGAATACCATTCACAAATGAACTGACTTAAAATGTCTATACATACATACAAACTACAAAGACATTCATGGTTTTCCTATAGTCTTTATAGGGGTGGAGATATTTGTGCAAAGTACAACAAAAAAATTAAATTTTAATCTAACATTGAGTTTCATTATTTCAAGAGGAAACTCCAAATTTGTGTGATTATATTTTATATTGACACAAACAGTATTGACATAAACATTTTTATTTTATTTATTTATTTTAATGTTTTAATAAAATAGGATTAAATATAACATCCAGATAATGTGCATTAAGTCTAATATGATTGTGCTGTCTTATTGTATTTTATTGCATAAACATACTTTTTTTGGCTCACTTCATATCACATTTATCCTCACTTTTAATTCATGACAAAATGTCACGTTTATTTGCACTAGATATTGCAGCCACATGAGTTGCCCTCCGATTATTTGTGGAGACAATTCTGAGATATACAGCATGGCTGATCTTTGAAACAAAAATAATTCTTGATTTTAAGCCAGCTGCTGGATTACATTCAACATATAATGAATGTTTGAAATGTTAAAAATGTATTTTTACTTTTGGTGATTGCAGTAACTATGACAAAATATATAACTGGCACATTCTTCTGTGGCTATATTTTCCACTCCAAGGTTGCAATACACGCAGCCTTGACCATTTCCTGTGCCGATGCTGAGCTGCGGTTCGTCTTTGAGAGAGAAAAAAAAAAATTGTAAAGGTGTCAAGACCAAACCTGTTATCTGTTGCCAAGAAGCAACATTGTTATTTAGTTTGTGTCTGCACAAATAAGACCTGCCAACAGATGCATTGTTTTCTTTGTTCTATCAATTAATTTATTTCAGTTATCTTGCACAGCTCTACAGACTCAATCTGAAAAAGTATCAGCTTCAACTGAAAATGTGAAAGCACTTTTAGGTTTAATCTAATCATCTGAGAACCTAGCTCACTGGAACATTGTATCAGCGGTAATCAGACATTGGTTATTGAATGGAAAAATTAGGTTTGATGATAAAAAATAAACATTTATGAGAAAAAAAAAATCACCACAGGTGCAGTGTGATTACCATGAATTGAATAAGCATGGAATCATGACCACATTCTTCTTTGACAGTCAGTTTGAGTGATAGGCAGCAATCCAGCTGGCCAGTAATGTTAACATGATGAAAAGCATTGAGATAAACCTGCATCAGCAGAGTGCTCTTTCCAGGAAGTGATTGAGGTACTCCACCCAGCTGATAATGTTCCAGAATGTTCAAAGTGGAATTGTCACGCATCTGATGTTCCCCAAACAGACCATTCACACCATTTTACTCACTATACAATGTGCTCTCTTCATTTACACAAAATGTCTTGTACTGTCACTTTGGGTCTAGTGTCCATTCAAATCATTGGTGCAATCTGAGGTGTACAGTTATTTAGCTCTATGATCAGTCCTCCGTTTGACCAAAAAGATAATGTAGTAGAAACCGATCTTCCATTCACCTCTTCAGAGTGTTGGATGATGCATACAGCAGCTCCGGTATGCTCTTTTGTTCTGTAGTACTTTTCCCCTTTGTTAAAACCCATTCAAAATGGCAATTATGCAAAAGTAGCCTCCATTTTAGAGCCTTGTAGAGGCTGGGTCTTGGAATTGAAAAAGTCTACCTTCAGAAACATGTTGTCTACTGAAAAAGGGAGCGTCTGTATGCCCTCTTGTAAACAGGCAGAAGGTCTTGTAGCTTGGTCTCTGTGCACAAGCCTGCTCCTGCCATTATCTTTGTTGTCACTAGTGAACTCTCCTTGAGGAGTGAAACTGGTCTTCATTTTCAGGTATTCCAGCTGAGCTCACAGTCCTCACAGTTCCCTTCATTTGTCATGAACAAATATGAGTTGATGGCTTCCCTTAGCCCCTCACTGACCAGGGATTCTTCTGTGTCCACTTTGTCCTTGCTGAAAATCATGGAGCTGCAGACAGACAGGCAGACATTAGGTAAATCTGAGCCAGCCACACAAATAGGCAGAAGAAGTGTTCCTCATATTCACCCTCATGAAACATATTCCAGCAGTGGGAAGGGCCTCACCTGTCCACATCCTTCCAGTTGAGGGTGGCCTTCCTTACGGCCATTGGTGGTGCGCTGGTGGTCACGGGGACATTGTTAGATCCAAAGATGAAGCATGGTTCTCCCAGCAAACAGCAGAGTCCATCAGCCACCTCTGCAGAGTAAGTGCAGTCATGGATGCTTAATGCAGCTTTTGCAAAAGTGGCATGAAATATGTGAGTTTCTCTAAATTTGCATGGTAACTAGGCAGGTTTGAAAAAAAGTACATAAATGATGTCTTTAATGAGCTTTGTATTTTATTGTCTGGCAGTTGCATTGCCAGTTGAAACTATAGAACTAGGTTTTATCAAATAATTCACAAGCATTCTCTTGTGTGTGTTCTCGCATGCATTCTACACTCACCAGAGTAGTGGTCCACCAGCTGGGTCAGAGAGGAGAAAGTGAGCCTGGGCGAGATGTAGTACCAGCCGTTTTGCAGCTGGTGTATGCGATAATGTTTCACAGAGGCTCTGCCAGAGCCTATGCTCCTTTTTATAGACAGGGAGTGGGTACCTGTAACACAGCAGGAGACACTGCTCAGCTCTCTGTCTGAAAAGAACAAGTTCCCAAACCACTTTTACACTGGGGTTAAATATTATATCAGAAGACAGTGGTGGCCTAATTCAAAACATCACCTTGACTGGTTTTGGAATCTGTGTGAAAATTTATTTTGTGCTTTTTTCTCCCTACTGCATTTGTATAATTGTATGTTTTCTGCCAAAACCTGTTGATTGCTTTTCTGAGGCTCATAATTACTTTTCAGGTATACGCAACGTTACAGATCACATGACTGCTTTGCGGTTTTCTTGGTATTCAATAGTATGCGTTTAAAAGGTCTTCCTGTTGTTTTTTCATATAGACCACATAAGCAACGTAAAACATTTGCTATTAAATATACACCAGTTTTGGTGATAGTTAGGTATGGAATGGGGTGAAGGTATAAGCAGAAAAATGTCAGAGCACAAAATTATGGGGCAGAGGGATGGCAGGGATGAGTGTGTGTGTGTGTGTGAAAACTCACCAATGCAGGTCTGGCTCTCCCGGATCAAGAAGGACCCAGCCTGGTTGTAAGGGAGCAGCAGCAGCTCCTCTGCCTTCTCTCTACTGATGCCCTTAAATTGCCACCTGCACAGCCACAGAGGAGACATGTGATCTACAGAGACTGTACAGAGATCAGAGAGAAGATATAGCCTCTATACAGATGACAGAGACAGCAAGTAATGTCCCATTAACCTCCAAGCCTCCAACAGATGGAAATAGCAGCACAATTTCCACAGCTCGAACCCCCTGCCGTCACCTTCTCTCTTTCTGAAGTAACATGTTAGAGACTATCCCACAATAGGAAACTAATACACCTTCCAGCCCCTAACTCTCCTACTGGAGGCGGGGTGACATCACTGGTAAAACAGGGCTCAGCTGAGGTCTCATAAAAACAGAAAGTAGCCCACACCCACATCCCTGCCTGCGTGATTCCTTTTCTCTGGTACTGCCTGCGCACAGTGCACACTGACTGCATCTGGGTTAACATGATCAGGGGCCTGGACACAGCTACTGTGACAATAATATGATAGCAGTCCATTGTAAGACTCACCTGTGGAACACTTTGGCAGTATAGTTGCTAGGGATGTAGCTTTCCTTGCCTGTTGCTGAGGAACTCACCCGCCACCAATCACCTTCTCTGCAAGACAGACGCACAGACAGACACTTTGGTCAGTGAATACCATTCAGACTGTGACATAGTGTTTCAAGCACACCTTCCATTGGGTTTTCATGGTGCATAGTAAACTTCAGGAAACTTGAGAATTAACATGGGCTGAATACCAATGAGGTAGGGATTCTTTTCTGCTCATGCATGAAACAACACCATCTGTTATTTGTTTGGCAATGCATAGGGCAGCCTGTACACTGCATGCAGAGAAAAGTAACTTGCCAGACCATTTCATTGAGCTCATTCACCTCGTTGCTATTTCCCTTTAGTTAGTATTGGTTCACTCTTACTCTGATAGGATGTTGAGCTTCTCTCCCACACGAATGAGGCAGTCCGTTAGTTCTTCAGAGGGATAGTTGTACAGAGACACCACGACATGTCTGTTATCATCTGAGAATAGATTAGATTGAAACTGTTAGAACGATTCTGCTCTGAAAAGTAGAGGAAATTTAATTTATTAAACAAGCATACACCTATTTCCTCAAAAAATAATATCTTTTCAGCAGGACAATTTCAGGAACAGGGCCATCAAGTGACACTAAATTAGTTATTTGAAATAAGAACACAAATCAACACCTTGAGCGAGAGCTCAAAGGAAGGTTAAATTCATAACCTGACCCTGATCACACCGTGTCTAAAAATAGCCCATCACTGCTGCCTGACTTCACACTGCTTCATTTCTCTTTCTCTTTTTTTCCACTAGACCAGCATTAATGATGCATCTTAGGTGCTCAGCATCAGAGGCCTTCCGTCACAATGCATGTCATGTAAATGTGGCTTATGAAAGTTGGCTCTTAACAAAGTTTATGGTTCCCGGTAGGCTACAGAGCACTGGGTTCTATCCCAGTAGATCAACTGAAGGCCATGTCAGTGGGAGCTGGAACCTTGGCCAATTAGGAGCCAGAGTCCAGGCGGGGTATTGGTGTGAAGCTCAGAATACATAGATATGGAGTGGACTGGAATTCATCCCCTGAAGGGCTGTCTGCCCATCAGGGGGGAGTGGCCTCAACTGGCAGAGATGATTTGAGTTTGTAAGATGCTCAGTTCCCTTTAAAAGCTCCTCCAGTGCCACTGCATCGCAGGATGTGTTTGTGTTTGTGTGGATGCGTTTGTGTGTAGGTTTATGCATGTAAAGATAGGGTGGGGATGTCACAGACACAACCATCACCACAATAGAGGACGTATCAGGGCATGTCAAGCAAGGATGGAAGTAAGGAAAACTGCAGTCCTCTGTATCTCTATATCTATGTATTTGTATCCATACATCACATCCATAATTCTGAAAAGCTGACTGAATGAAATACATTTTCAAATGAAATTATCTGTTTTCCATGGTGCAAGTCATCCTGCTAAACAAAAGTTTCTCTTAGAATATTTGAAAGTATGAGAACTTGTTAGTCTGTGCCTGTCTCAGGATGAAAGTGTGTCTTCAGGAACCCTCTGAGGGTGTAATGTTAGAAATCTGTCCTGGCATTGGCAGAGCCCACAGAGGCCTGGGCTGGGGCTGGAGCAGACACAACGTACCCACTGCGGCGGGCTCAGCATTCACTTCCTGGCTCAGAAGAGAAGCCTGCGAGTTGGAGCTCCGGCGATCTTTGCTGGAACGACTCCCCATGTTGGATCGGGGCTCTTACACTCCTGCGATGGGGAGGCTCTGTGGGCTGAAGAAAAGGACTGTGTAAATTCATCCACAAGCCTATTCTCATCTATGAACCAGTGGGCATTCTGCCACGCTTACTGATGTTGTTGTTTAACTTAAATGTATCTTCGAGAACACTTTTAAAAAAATCTTCATTTAAAATGATTAATCTGAAATAAAAGTACAATATAAAATGGATTACCAATATGAAAAACTAATTCTCCTTGCTGATGTAATTGCTTACTGTGTAATTTTTCTTAGACATTGACATATGAGAATGATGCACCTTCATTTCCTTGTTTATAAAAACCCCTGACACTCACACTTACACACACACACACACACACACACACACACACTCACATTATAATTATGTAATTAACCTGATGAGATGCAATGCCTATATGTTAAGCACAAATGTTTTAACAGTAAGGCAATCCTGCAAAATCTGATATAAAATACCTGGTTAAATAACTGCCCCCCACCCTCTTCTTACTCATAAAGAGCTCTAGAAGAGAACATAGAAAAACCAAAATTTTCCGACCACACGTTTCTCTTGAAATGTGGCCGTTTGTTAACATCCGGGTGGAGGTGTGGGGCAAAGAAGACAAACATCATCAATACAAAGCCACTGGACACTTTTGTAAACAGTAACCAGAGTCCTCTAGTTAAAAAAAAATTAACTTTCTCATTTCTAATTGGTCTCCTTCCCCTACTTTCAGTATCTTGGTTCTGCCAGTGGAAATTTTCAACAGGACTTGATATTCTGTGGCAGTTTTGTTACCATTCACTAAGTGATTTTTGCATGCCCAAACATTAAGAATCTGCAGATACTGTAGGTTAAGGTTACTGCTGACTGCATGTGTGACATTAATGCACGCCAAGTATTTCATATTTTGATTACATTGCAATACATTATTTATATGCATCACTACTAACATGTGATATGCATACATTTGTACATTTCAGTACACTGATTGATAATAATAATAATTTAGTAATGAGGAACAACAATCAGATAATTTTATTTGCAAACTGCAACGTGTTCTCATTCAAACGCAAATTCTGATTTAAGTATTCTTATAATTAGATAAAATCGCAAATAGCCTAGGACATACTTGTCATTGAAAAGAAGAAAACAAATGTTATAACATTTGTGTATTTTTCCCCTCAATATAATTTTCTTCCTCTACCATTAATGAGAAAATGGCCACCTGTGCCACACAGATGGTACTCACAAGGGTATCTGGATCAGCATTACAAATATTTGGTCACCTCATGTCAAAGACAAAAATAACTCTCACCCTTTGAATAGCACAAAAAAATATAGCCTCCAGTGACACTGATTAATATCCACCTCAAAGGACTCAGCAGAAAATGCATAGGCATTAACATACAAGCTGAGCATGCCATGTGCTTAACATCGACACAGCCATGGAAAAGGGGAGCAGGATGTGTTGACAGCCCCCTCTCCATGGTATCCGTGTTTAGATTTAGGACTGATATAATTCCCAGCTGTTCATTTCAGCTGCATTTACAGGAAACCTGGTGACACCCTCAGTCTAAACACGATTAAAATCACAAACAATCGCAATTACATTTGACATGGATGGAAGTGACAAAAAGTTAAAAACCCTCTTTTCATCCAAGATTTCTCTAATGCAAATTAGGTTGATCAAGCAAGTGGTTTGAATTTCAGGGTCATGTTATTGTTACTGTAGTGTCTATTTGTTTTCTTTTCATTTCTTTAAAAAAAATGAAAAGAAGATCATACTAATAATGTCTCTGTGATTTCAGTCTTAATTGATCATCATAGCCAGAATAGAAAGAGTGACCAGTGATTGTGTTGCATGGCATCATACAGCACAACAGACTGTGTTCAGTCTCAATGTTTCATCACATTCTGCACTTTACAGTTGAAGCTGTGGCATCTCATAAATTGCTTTGTTTATCTGATATGCACTTTTTCATAGCTCCAGAAGCCCCACAGCAAAGAAACCACAAGGGCATGCACAATGCTGAACACCTGCGTTTAAAGAAAATAAACAAAGGCCCCAAGGTAATGCATCTAATGCGTTCAGAAATCTCACAGCCAAAACATTCTTTTTTGTTCAATTAAACTATGTATTTGCATAAAATCCTTTTGTGAGAAGCGGCTTTCCGCACATGCTTTGTAGCATTGCACAGTAATACTTCATCCCTTTCAGATTAAGCACATTTGCACTTTATCATTTAAAAAAAGATGTATGATAAATTATGCAATGTATGTTCCATGTGATTCCTGGGTCTCTTTGTTATTTGTTTTGAAGATGATCTATCCAATCACTGATTTCTGGAAATGTTTTTAAATATCTTGTTTAATCCTACTGGAGATGACTATTAGTCTGAACCTACCAATTGATTTATTATACTTTACTGCTACAACAGAACTCCATAAAAGTGTTGGGGCAGAGCCTGGATTTGAACTGAATCCAGTTTGAATCCAATATAACATAAAGCCTGCCATTTTTAAATCATTAAGTGTGAAAGTGCTCCCCTATTCATTTTTCTAGTGTGATTTACCATTTATTACTGTATTACTAGTGAGCTGTCTTACTGTTCCATTTCATTTCATTCTGTTATCTCATGATATATCCCCAAATTATACATTTATTTATTGTGAAGATCATTTACACACCTTCTCCTGACCCTTATTCAATAAAATGTAATACAATATTATTCCCAATCCGACAACAGACAGCACACAAGCAGAGAAGAAGTCAACATTATCCTCTAATCAATTCGCATTCCATGGTACATTTAATCACCTGGAAGGAGATGATGTTGTGTGTGCGATGCATGAGGAATATGAATAGCTGGTATCTCATTAGAGGTAATAAAACAGGAATCATACTTACTGCATTGTGTTTCAACAATTTGTCCTCAGTAGCCCTGTTCTTCTGGAGCTGATAGCTGGTGAGAAAGAGGTGACACACTGCTGTGCTGTATGCTGTGGAACAGCAGTATATCTATGTTTCTCCAGTGAGTTAGGAGTGCATGAGCATACGCATACGTGAGTACACGCGGGTTATTCCACAACGTCTGGTAGAGAAAGTGAGGCACTCCACCTCCGTGTTGTGCTTTGATGAGGGACCTAAGCAGGTGGCGTGTGAGATGCAATAAGACAGACAGCAGGTAAAGAGGGACTTTTATGTGCCTTACGTTCAGGCGGTTTCCTGTGACGTTAAGGCCTGTAACGCCTGATGAACAGCCTCTTTTTCAGAGAGAGAGAGAGAGAGAGAGATATGCAATGAAGCAATTATTTACTTCCTAACTGTGGTTTTGTCTTGAGGGTAAACACAGCAATGCTACTTACGTATTTCAAGTGAAAGGTCAGATTTTAAGCATTTGTTTTTCAGAAGATTCCAATTAGAGCTATGAAGTTATTAATGAAAGGATTTCCGTGACAATGACTGCCATGGAAACCGAACCATCAGAGTCAAACCATACTGTGTATAATATACAGTATATACACACACACATATTGGCTGTGTATAATATGTTAAAGTGGTTAAAGGTTAAAGTGCAGGTTCTCAGCTTTTATGAAAGGATATAATACATTTTGGTTTCACCGTAGAAAGTTATAGCCCTTTTTTATACAGACCCCCCCCCCCATTTCAGAGACATAATTTTTAGGACAAATGGTTTCACAGATGTTTCTGATTAGTCAGGTGTGTTCAGTTGCTTCTTTAGAGCAGGTATAAGACACCTTTCAGTATCTAGTTTTGATTCTAAGCTTTTGATTGCCATTGGAGTCTGTTATTGGTATTTGTCAGCATAAAGACAATTCCAGTTATGCTAGACAAGACAAGGAAGCCATTAAAAAATGTATTTGGCTCTGTACTCCACTATTTTAGATTTGTAATCAAACATTCAGAAGTGGTTAAAGTGAACATTATCAGCTTTTATTTAAGGGTATTTTTATACACCATGGTTTTGGTTTCACCATGCAGAAATGACAGCTGTTTTTATACACAGTATGCCTAATTTCTGGGCACCATAATGTTTGGGACATATTAATATTATGTAAACAAAAGTAATCATGTTTAGTACTTTGTGCTATATCTTTTGCATGCAATGACTGCATGAAGTCTGTGGCCAATAGACATCACCAGGTACTCAGCATCTTCTTGGTGATGCTCTGCGCTTCTGCTCCTTCCAGGGGCTAGTTGCCTTATTTTTTCTCTTAGGCATATGCAACACTTGTTCAGTTGAATTCAAATCTGGTGAATGACTTAGCCAATCAAAAAATGTCCAGTTTTTGACTTTGAAAAACTCCTTCGTTGTATGTTGTTTTTCTTTGGAGTATGTCTGGGATCATTGTCTTGCTGTGTGATGAAACACCGTGCAATAAGTTTAGAGGCATTTGGTTGAACTTAAAAAGATACTTCTGTACACTCACTTCAGAATTCATTCTGCTGCAAAAAAGCTCTCGCACCACAGATCTCAATAGGATTCTGTACAGCTAAAATGTGATTCTCTGCTATTTTCAGACCGCTCATCTACAAAACCTCTTCACTCGTGCAAAAAATACACTGAAACTAAAAAAATCTATGATTAAAGCCATTGAAGTCCTTTACTGACAGCAATGTTATTTTCATAATCTAGTTGTTTTCACAACATCAACTGGCACAGAATTTTGGACTTTTAACTAGGAATGTAGGAGTGACTGACTAAATCATTTTAGAAGCACAATGAATTTCATGAATTGACCATCAAATATTATCCACCAGTTGTATAAGAAAAGCCAATTTCAGAAAGAAAACATCTTCAAATTAAATGTGTATGAAGAATGAACGCAAAGAAACAATCTTTCAATAACTGTAGGTATATGCAACCAATTAGCAATCAGTTATCAAAGCCTTTTCAGTTAACAACCATTGACAAGAATTCTCCTGATATTCTGGAACTGACAAAAAACCTGGTGCAACATGACCAACATCCTCTTTTGGCACGCAAAAAACACGTCAAGACCATGAATGCGCAACAAAACAGAACAGAGCCAGGGGCAATATACAGCTTCTAACTTTATTTAACAATCAGTACAAATCCATATAATCAGCAGACAGTGAGAATGTGTTCCCTGTCAGGGAGTAAGAACATTTCAGCATCAAAACAAGTTCAGTCATGGTTATCCAATCAGGAGCAGCAGACAATATCCACCAATAAAGAAACATTAATAATAAAGAAACATTAATGATAATAATAGGCAAAAACAAACCAACGTCAAATACCATAAATCAGAGGTGGGCAACGAGGGCTAAATCGGTTTCAGGGTTTCATGCCAACTTCTGATCTTAATTACTTAATTAGCCCAAACATTTACACCAGCTGACATATTAGCTACATTTCCTGGAAATCGCATGACTGGGAGCCGAAGACCACTTCTGTGTCCCAATACGTTTGCCCACCACTGGCCTAAATAAATGAAATGGGTCATCTGAAGGAAAGAAGGAAAGAAGAAAAAAAAATCTGCATTTTACATTGAGGACAGAAGTCAAAACAAATCATCATTCTTGATACTTCTACTGTTGCTGTTAATCTAGCTCTCCTAACAATGCATTTTATACCATGTGGAACGGATCAGTACACCATTTTATTTCATTGACCAGGGCCAGTACAATGCAAGGTTTCAGGTTTCCAGTGTTACGGTGTGCAATGCAAAAATGGCAGGATCAGTTTCGGCCTGTGGTCTTTACTGGTTTAGTGAGCACCATAAAGTTGTGGTGTGGTGGAGCTCTCCCAGGCTCTCTGTTCACGTCATTCTGCTACTGCTGGCATCTGCTGAGTACAGTCTAGACACTGTACTCATCTGTGTAGAACTGGTGTCATCCCATGCACCGGTACACCTGGAAACCATGTCCTCTTGCACAAACATGACTTTTACCTGATATTTATGTTCAAATGGATAGAAAAAGAAGGTAGTGGCCTGAGTGAAGTTGTATGCATTTTATCATGGCTACCTTGAAATAGGGGAAAAAATGATTTTTTTGTTTGTTGATGTGACTAGGAGTGTGTTTTTCCCTCAAGCTTAAGGTTAAAAGGGAAGACGGTATATCAAGTACATACACTAGCATGTATGCACATAAACTCTGTCAGGTTTTTGTATGCAAGTCAACAAAGGCTTCATGGTTCATTTCAGTTGTCCGCCATTTTATATCCTAGTCGTTTTTACCGAAAATGAGCCAACCACCAGGACCGGATCCTTGATTTTAGAAAAGAGAAAGACAAAAAAAACGAACAAAAAAAAAAAAACAAACACAAACACTAAAAATTGCAGCTCTAGCTCTAGATACATCTAGACAAGCAAGCCTTTTCTTTTAAATACACTTCTATTTATTTTCATGTACAACAGAGTCATGCTGTAAATAAGGTATAAATGTACAGAACGAGAACAAGTATGTCATACTATTTTGCAATTAATGTAAGCAGAGTATCTTCACAAATCACAAAAACAATTTAAAAAATACCAATAAAGAAGATTAGTGAATAGATGCATTTATGCAAGTGCATTTGTTTAAGTGTTCAGTCTAGGAATGGAAGATTGAAAGGAGGGAACAAAAGGGGAGAAGAGGTAAGAGAAGGAGTTGGTAATTGGCCAGGCCGGTAAATAGATGAGGAAGACCTTGGAGAGGGGAATATTGTTCATCTTCACACAGTGAGATGTTTTCATCATTCCTCCAGTAACTTAAGTTCATTAGGAGCAAGACTAGTACCATAAAAGAAACCAAACATATGACTGAAAAACTTCCTTCACAAATGAAGGTCCAAACCAAAACAAGATCAACTAATGTACTTGTAACTAAATTTACCTTAACTGTCGTGCCATGACAGGCATGCACACAACTGGGTGAATGTAAAGAAAATAAGCTATTGAGTTTTCTAATGTAAGGCTTACATTTATTAAAAATGTTGTCCCCTCATGGTTCCTTATAGGGCCCTCTGGCCTTGAATAAAGTTTGGTACACACAAGGAAAGAGGAGGGCTGGGAGGAATCCCTAGCTGGCATACGGGAGGACAGACTTGGGCATGTTTAGCAGGAAACCTCCATGGTCTGGGGCCTGGCCTGGTTGTCGTGGGCGGCGGCGGCGGCGGCGGCATTGGTGGCGCCCTCCAGCTGGTTGTTGGTGTGCGTGCGGCTGCGGCTGCCCTCACCGGAGCCCATGCTGGAGGAGGAGTGGGTGCGGGAGCGGACCAGCCGTGTCATGCTGGCAGTGGGCACTGCGGAGGGAGAGAGAGCGAATGAGGCATGTCCAGCGGGATCACAGGTCAGGGAGAGGAATGGGGTGTGGAGGTGCGGGAGGGGAGTCGGGTGAGTGAGGACATGACCGCTAACCATCGAAATGTGTTGGCCTGCAGCCCAGGGAGAATAATGATGTCTCCTAGTCGTACACTCCTCCTTTAATCAACACCACCAGCAAAAAAACAACACTAAGTGCATGCTATCCTTAAGGATTAATGACATCTTAGAGCTTTCTCAGAATGCTTTTATTTGTGGCATAGCTAAACCAAACAAAGTCTTAATCTTAAGAAGATGTTAAAACTACCATTCTATTCACTATTGCAGCATTACTGCCACCCAAATGTTTGTAGCACTATAGATTTGGTCATTATTCTCCCAAAAGAAAACACTGGATCAAGTCAAGTTTCAATTCATTTTTGCTGTTTGAGGAAAAATGAATAAACAGTGCTGGGATGTAGCATGCACGACTGAGTCAGTCATTTTTTATTCAAACAAAAACACAGTGAACATAACTGGAGCATCTGGAAATGAAAAATACAAGGTGTGCACAATCATCCTCTCTCTCTCTCTCACACACACAATACACATTTATAAATTAAAAACAAAACATAAGTGTGACCACAAATCATGCTTTGAAATTCATGACACAAATTGAAATAGATCATTTACAGGGCAGCAACCAGCAATGGGCATACAGGTGAAGAACAGGTGAAGAGGACAGAGCGCTTTGGGCAGAGATGACAGGCCGGCACAGCCGAGGCTGCTGGGTAAAAAGTCCTGGTACCTGATTCGCTGTTCAGGTGGCTGAGCTGAACATAAGGGACTGTTAGCATTGACGATGGGGCAGGAAAGAGGAAAGGAAGAAAAATAAGGGGGGACATGGAAATATGTTCAAGTTATTGGTTTGTCTTAAGAAAAAAAGGCTAGCCCCAAAAAAATAAATAAAGAAAAAGCCCACATCCTGAAACTCCTTTTTGCCTGGTGCTATTCCATATTAAGCAAAGATCCTGAATCTGTATTCAGGAGGGTCCACTTTCCTTCAGTCTGTGCCATTTGCCCTCCTGGCAAGTCAACTCATATGATCAACCAGGAAACAAGCTGCTCCACCCATATATTTGTTGGCTAAAAAAAAAAGCTACAAACCTTAGGCCTACTAAATGACCGCAATGTCTAGCTTCAGCTTTAATCATCTAGCCAGCTAAACCTATCTTCCATTTCTTAATGGTAAATGAGATGGTGAAGTACACCAGTGCTGACAACGTTGTTGCTTTCCCATACAATTATGGTTGAGATCGATTGTGCATGAAATAACTGAATTTTACTTTGCTCTGATAACCTATAACTTGACACTTTTAAAAATCTGTTAACAGCAATGATAAAATTCTGTTTATTCAATTAAAAAAAAATCCTTATTCAAGGATACTGGTATTTGGATGTTTAATTTTCTGTGTCCTTTTGAGTCCACTTTCGCTTTCAAAAACACATCCTGCATAAGAACCTGATCAGCTGTGCATGCTGCGAAGTACGTCCTCACATTAAAAAAAATATATCCAGGCTTATTTACAAGAGGGCAAGCCAAAATAAACCAACTGGATACATTCAACAAATACTTCAATCATAACATTCTCTTCCATCCCCCAAATCGGCGTGACCGAGGCATGCGCATGAGAAAGCTCATTTTTTCTGTGGTGGGTGGGCTTCCTGTTGGGCGAGTCGCTCGTTTGAGGCGGTGCCAGGGAAATGACGCAAGAGGGGCCCCTTCACCTCCCACCTCCACCCCCGACCCAATCGCCTGCTGAGCAAGAGCTGCCTTTCATCAAAAGAACCAAACAAAGTGGAAGGCCTGAGTTCATCCGTTACTCACTGCTTCAAAGAGGAACAGACGAAGAGGAGAAAAGTATCAAATGAAATTATCACAGTGCTCTATCCAAACGAGCCAATGCAGACAGAGTAAAGAAACCATGTACGGGACATTTACACAAGTAATGCCACAAATTCAAGTCCTTTCGAGATCCCATTCTCCTCTCCAATACCTTAACATTAGGGATGTATCACTGGCATCACAACTTATTTGAGCGACCAATCAATATTCCTGAAAATGGACAAAAACCCAAGATCAACTGTCAACTAAAAGTGCAAGCTGCAACCACCTAAGGGAAAATGTAGATTCTCATCCAGGCTTCATTTCTAAGGACAAAATGTACGTAGTGCAAGTGAAGCTTTTCAAGATAATAATCAGGCTTTTTCCTCAGCAAAGAATTCCACCACTGTGAGAGAATACTTTTACAATACAATTTTAAGTCCTTTCTTAATTTTACTAAATTGAAGCATTATCAGTAATTATGACAAAACATGGGAAGCCTGCATTTAACTGTTTTTAAGGTACAGACATACAAAACAAATCTGTAGTCTTATTCAGCTGATGAAAAGTTCTGGGGCCATATGACAAACAGAAAAGCACCTTCCTCTCCAGATCACACATTACTCATGAACCCAGTTTCGTACCTCAGTCCCATAAAAACATCTAGGCTCTGTAGCTGGCCAGAAGCACATTCCAACACCATCTAAAGAGCTTTATCCCAATGCCCTGCTGTGGCCTTTTCTTGAGCTGCCGAGGGAAAAGCCTTTAATCAACACTAATCGTGCCCTGGGATTAAAATACCTGCAGCAGCACTGTGCTGATCTGAGGGGGGGCAGCGAGCCAGCTTAGTGGGGGGGGGGGTTGTTTTCCACCAGCGCACTGAAGCACAGGCATGGGGTGTGTAAAAACCATGGGGGAACCCAGGGAAGAGGGAAAAAGTGGTGGGAAGATGGTGGGAGACTGTGTGGGACCCTCAGCCTCAAGGACTGCGCTCACACCCATTCTCTTAAAGAGTGAGGGACAGGTGATTTGGGGAACACTGTCTGTGTAAAAGGGTCATCAAATCCCGATTCCCTTGATAAAATGTGTAAATCAAAGTTTTATAGTGTTAAGGGGATCCCAATTCCATTCAGGGAGCTGCTCTCCTGGATTTCACGGAGCCAAACTTCCCATTAGCATCCAAGACGTCTGAATAATGGGCTACAAGAGCCATTAAAGCACAGATCAAAATACGCAGCTATAGGCACTACAGGCATTTAGCAGACGATTTTATCCAGTGACTTACATAGCATAGCAATTACATTGCATTCATTTATATACTGAAGCAATGCACGTTAAGTTCCTTTCTCAAGGGTACCATGGCGATCGAACCTGGGAATCGAACCTACAAACCTGTAGGTTGCAAGACCAGCTCCTCATACTACACTGCCACCAATATTCCATATAGATATTAGCAACCCTGATTCCACCTAATATTTCATGTGATTGCAAAAGGAAGAAAATTTACAGTACGTATATAGATTTGTAAACCCATTTTGTTTGCCCCTTAATATTTTCTTAAATGTTTATATTCATACATATAAACATTTGTAAGTGAGAAATATTCTCAGATAGGCCAAAGTAATGTATTTGACACAGTTTAGGAATACAGTGCCCCGTATTGTACACACGCGCACATTTTAACTAAGGTGGAATGAGCTGGATGTGTGAAAACAGGAGTGGTACCACTGTAGAGGGAGGGCAACATGCTCAAATATGCAGACTGGCTATTGGGGGCACTGCATTTTAAACTGAAAATCTGAGGGAAAAACAGACATTTCCCACGCAGAAACTCATCAGTGCAGGTCATGCCACACGTCATTCGCTGAATGCCAAACTACTACTTACAATCGTGGTTATGCAACACTGCAAACGAGACACAGTAAATAGTTAGTCTGGGTGCTGGATGCCCCTCTCTCCCATGATCAGCATGACAAAGACGCCGATTTACCGCAGCAGTGGTGCGAGGCTGCCAAACACTGCCGGGAACAACACGGCTTTCAGTACCTGCTCTGCATCGGTTATTTCGCCCACCTTGAGAATCAGTTAGTCACAGACACCTCAGACTTCATACATCATGCAGAGAGGTGAGAGGCTGAAAGGGTAAGACTGTAATCCATACATTATCACTAAAACCACTCCTTTCATGCACTGAAATGTGCCTGTTTAATGAAATAACACTACGCCACTTCCTGGTTAGGCTTGGAGACTTTCAGTAACAGTATCTGCTTTGTGCGTGGAAAAAACAAAAGGAGATTAGATGCTAAAAAGGTATTTTCATAAAGAACTTTCCCAATAAAAACAAAAGCAAGAAAAAAGCTTTGCAGGAGAGCAGCGTTATTGGGAAGGACACTTTGAATTTGCCTATGTGTAAGGATGGGAGGGAGGCTGAAAAAGGGATTAAGGTAGGGGTATAGCCTGAGAATTACTTCTATATATACATACTTATTTTGCATGTGGGACAGGTTACTGAAGACACAAGACCTCTGAAGATGAGACACTTTGAGAAACGAACAGTTGCACTCGTTACATAGACAGAGAATAAAAGCAATTCAACCAAGAAAAAACTGACGCAACAGTATGTCTGACATTTAAAAAGACTCTGGAAAAAGTGACCGAAGGAGAGACTGAAAAAAAACTGAAAGGATTAAAAGCCGAGAAGCTGTACTCACTGTATCCCATGCCTTGGACAAAGTATTTGAAGGCTTCAGCAAGTTTCCCCGGCTGCAACGAAGACACAAACATTCATGATTAAATTTTAGAGTTTGAAATAAACTTTAGCACTCCATGATAGACAGCGGCAATTAGCTGCAGTGAAGAGGTGAAAGAAATCATACGTGACATGTCTCCACTATCTGATACAGGCAGGAAACAAGTCTCTTTCTAGTTTCATAAAAAAAACAAGATACATTTCTGAAATAGAATCCCTACTTCAGCCTTTGCTTTTCGACTAGCAATTCAATATTGAGTGGAAAAGCATGAGAATTGTCAGAGAATGAAGACTCCTGTATTTAAAACATGACATTTTGCCTTGCTGTTGCAATGAAAGTTAAAGATGTAAATTTCTTGGGACTACTACGGAATACTATCAGTTAAGCTTTATTTGCATCCAGCGCAAGTTTTAACTGATAGAACTGGGACTGTACAATGCTGAAAGCCAACTACACACAGTGCACAGTACAATGATAAACAAAACAAAAAACCAGCACTGAATAAATATCTTCCAACATCATTTATGTAAATAGTAAATAGAAGGGCCAAAGACCAAGCCCTGGGGGACACCTTTTATGATGGGCATTATATTTCACATTTGACTTTGAAACTAAACTTATGAGTCCTCTCAGAGATGCCGTTTTCTCCCAGTTCATGAACTATGTACAAGCATACTCATACTGTATATGCCCCATGCCCCAGGCTTGGGACAGTGAAGATAACTCACAGTTCTCCTCTGAATCACGCAGTGCCAGTCAGATGTTTCTTTTCACACTGCAGCCACAAACCACACACGCGTTGAGCAGGGGTGGAGGATACCTAATCATGTGCCTATACAAAGAGCAAGCCACGGGGGCCTGGAAGGTAGCTTGAGCAATGAACATTGCTATCCCTGCCCCCCCTGGGGAAAGCAAAGCCAATTGTGCACCACCCCAGCAGGGCTGCCGGCCACAGTCAGTACTGGCATGGGCTGGATTTAATCAGAGTCCGTGGTGCTCACTCATTCACAGCACTTTTACAGAGTGAGCAACCCAGCAACCAGAGGGGTCATTTTTAAACCATCTCATAGGTAACCAACTATATGCAGGCTTTTACTTTTGCAATGCGTGCAGCACAAACACATTCTTCTTTCACCAATCACACACACCTATGCCACTAAAGACTGATCCAGGCAACTCCAAATGCCCAATCACCTAATGCAAGCCTCTTCATCACCCATGTAATATTTCCCCACAGTAGCTCCATCTCCTCCATTACAACTAAGCTGCATCACTCACTTGGACAACTTGGGGCAGCCCACCGCAGTCGGCCATCTGCAGAGAAACATGGAGTGAAGAGTTAAGGGCGAAGAGCAGTGCGAGAAACTGGAGAATAACCCTCCCACTTCTGACCAAGACCTGACCCAGAGTCCACGCTCACACTGAGATTAATGAAAGATTTGCGCTTGCATTGTGTTAGCGGCCTTGAAAGTTATGCAAGTTTTCTATAGGAAGGAAGGTTGTGTCCAATGGAACGTCTTTTTTTCGTGAATCCCTTAAAAACTTCCATCACGTAGCAGAGAACACAAGACAAAAGTAACATTTTAAAGTTTACGGGTGTTTTTTCCCCTTTTGGGAATAACGTCTAAGTACTCACCTTCAGCAAAGTGGTTTTTGTTGGGTTTAACCTGGAGTTGCATTCAACCTGCAGAGGACATTACACAAACATGTACAACTCATTCTGATAGTCATGCTAATTGCACTGAGCTTTTTTAATACTGCAGAGGATCAGGGTTCTGCTTGATTTCTTCATCCTACAACAGGCAATGCAATCTCATGCTCCCTGAAGAAAAAACAAGTTGTTCTGGCGACTGTGCTTTGTACTGAGGTTAGGCCTATGTTTTCCTACAGATAGCTTTCACGTGGAGATATCAGCATTACTCTGATGCCTGTCCCATCTGAATTTCAGCAGTTACAAAAACAAGAGAAATATGAAACCCACCACCGCCTCCACAGCTGGGGACGTGTCTCCAACCACCAGCAGAGCAGGGCACCTGGAGGGGGTGAGAGGAGGGTCAAACATGCAGTGTTAATAAACACCCAATCACGTGAACCCGTGTGCACAAAAATGCACCACAAACATGAACATGCACTTGTACATACACACTTGTGCGCAAAACCACACAAACACACACACACACACAGGTCTGCTCACTTCAGCGTTTTCACGGTCTCCTCATTCAGACCTGGGATGGGCCTCTCAATCTCCAGGTCATGACGGCTGCCAAACAAAACCAACCAACGCATTGATCAGCTCATCAATTATTACATCAATACATTAGTATACAACGAATAAGCAGACATTCCCATTCAGAATGACTGACGGGACCATCAAGGGCATGTTTTATAGGAAGCAAGCATTGAAGTAGCATTAAACATAATCTAACTCTTAGCAATAGTCACACAATCATAATTACTGGGAAGTCTTTCATAATTACACCTTTCCTTCATCCCCCCTAGTGCCAGCACAACTGAGCGGTGCCCATGCAGGCATACCTGTTGTAGGAGGTGCAGAACAGGGCCAGGTTTTCCTGGTTGATATCCTGGGCAATGTGCAGTCGGTATGTCTGGATAATCTCCTGATTCTCGGTTAGCTCATCCTGGAGACCACAGTGGGGGAGGGAAGAAGAAAAAGAGTAAAAAATAAATAAACTTGACACATGACACGACACCTTGACGTGACACCTCACCTATCATTTCAGAATTATGTGCTCTGCGCCCTGGTCAGCAGGGGAAATAACTGCATTAAGTTCTTTGTGAATGGTGTGATCCTTTGGATTCCTCAGGTGATTTTCAGAGTCAAGATCAACACAGTTGGTACTACAGGGGGCAGTGTGCAGAGCACTAAACATTCACATGACAGGAAGCCTCTTTTTGGGCATTAGATATTCAGACTGTAGGGGGCAGGGGTCTCGTTCTGACAGAAAGGGATGTTAAGAACTTTTCCAAGAACACCAGAGGTACATCATCAGAAGAGATTAGTAGGGCTGGGGCACAGGGATCAGCCCACAAGAGTAATCCCATGACTACTGACGGCTTGCACTCACAGTGCTGAAGTGATGACCCATCACTATATCCACCAGGTTGCTGGTCCATCCAGTGAGCTGGAAAAACAGTAGTTATTCTCAACAAAATGTGATTGAAGAGCAAGCAGTGATTAAAAAAACAAGAAGTTAGGAAAATAAAATATTAAGATACTACAGGACTAAAACGCAACCAGAAATTTGCATTCAGACCAAACACAGGGTCATGTTATGCACATGAACACACACAGAGCCATGACTGCACACAGGAATAGTCCACCTTTTTAGGAAAGTTGCTTTTTGGCTATCTTTACCCATAGTTCAACGATAATATTGATACCAATATCATCCCTGTGTGGCCAGTATAAAAATATTAGATGCCATCTAAGGGCTGCGTGCTAAGTGAGCTACTTTGATGAATGGTTGCAGATGGAAGCAACGTTAGCAAAGCTAAGTGAAGGGACGGAAACAAGCGAGTTGGGGGTCGTGTTCGTGTGTGACTGAAAACTTGCCCTCTCAGTGCCACTCCCACTGCAGCCAACAGTATTGCATACCTGGCAATCCCAAAGTCACGCTTCAAGCAACACTGCACAGCTAATAATTACTGCGGCCAGTGCATGGATGCATGGCCATTTTTCAATTATAGTTCTGAATTTAGCTGCCTCTAAAACAATACAGATCACGATTTCGGTTTTTATTTTACACTCATGATAAAGGTGCAAGATGCAAGTGTAAATAACTCTTTCACAGATACTGGAAGGTGTGTTTCCATCATTAATTAGCAGAGCTAACGTCACTTCTGCCTGCAGCCATTCATAGAAATAGCACACTTAGCACACAGCCTGTAGACATTTCCCTTTTGCACTGGATGTACAGGGATGAAATTGGTATCAGTCTTATTGTCTAACTATGGGTAAAAAGTTGAGCCAAAAAGTGAATTACCCAAAAAGTTGGACTATCCCTTCAAGCAACATGCTAACAAATGAGACCAGAGTCTGATGTTCCCATGGAGACTGTGCACAAATAGAAGTCCAGGGAGGCCCAGTTTCAGAACTCACCTTAGAAGCGGCCCAGTCCATCCAGCCCTTTGCACACGGGTCCACGTTGATCAGAACCAGTCCCTCCACAAGACTGGGCTGGTTCAACTGTAGACAGAGATGGGACACTTGAGCTTTTAAAGACCAGCAGCGAGACTCCTCATCTTTTCAGAGGCAGATTAAAGGAAACTGGAAATATGAAGCGGCAAGCTGGCGAGACCTGTCAGTACACCTGCACTAAGATTATCTAGCTGAGCTGGGGTGGGGGGAGGGGAAGATACCTTGTTTATTGAAGACTGAAGACAGAACAGATAGCTGGGTTGTATTTCAATTCATTGCAGGCTGAGATGTTCAGACTGAGCTACATTTTAAACAAATATACCGCCTACAGGAAAAGACACTTGTGAACGAGTCTTGAGATTTGCTATGATAATTAAAAAGGGCTCTGTGTGGAGGCTCAAAGGACTTACGGCAAGTTTGCACAAGATGTAGGCGCCAGCTCCCACTCCGATCCCAATTACACTGTTCACTCTGTATCAACAGGAAATAAAGACAAATTACATACTGCAGCGGCCACTGCTTGGACTGTCCCTGCACAGGAGCCAAGGCCCATAGACCGGCCCTGCACAGGAGCCAATGCCCATAGACCGGCCCTGCACAGGAGCCAATGCCCATAGACCGGCCCTGCACAGGAGCCAATGCCCATAGACCGGCCCTGCACAGGAGCCAATGCCCATAGACCGGCCCTGCACAGGAGCCAATGCCCATAGACTGCTGGGCCCAAGATCTCACTCAGCCAAAATGAGCACACTGCTGCCATGTCCGAGGCTGTTCCATTGGCTCAAACAGACGGGGAGATCAGCGTGTTGTTCAGCAGGGGGCAGTATCTACACCGGGCGAAGGCACGCATGCCAGCCAAGGCTTCACTTACTTCAAGTGGGTCATCACAGAGGGCAACATCTCAGCCAGGTTGTCCATGGTGGGGTACTGGTACCTGCAGGGAGACGAGTGTGTGACACCGGGTTGGCACAAGCTGAAGCGCTGGAGGCCATTTCTTTACAATGCTATTACAAGAGACCAAAACCAAGAATCCCAACAGACAAAATCAGTCACAACACAGGCGGCCGCTCTGGGCAAGGGACTGCTCCGTCCGGATATGCACTTCATTTTCAGGTCCAGGGATTGGGAGGGGGTGTCTCAGGGTGGTTTTTCTGTTACTGGTCCCTGGGTTTTTCCGGCCTGTTTTATGAATGAGCCCAAGGCAGAGTACGCCTTCCACTGAATGAACAAAGAGCACAACTGGCCCTTTATACGGGGTGGCCTGTGCTGATCTCCCGCCATGAAAAGGGCTTCTCTCTTTATTGAAAGACGCTCATTTAGCCCTCTGCACCATGTAGGCAGGCTCGTAACCAGCGTTCCACTCCACAAAAACGCAGGTGGCAGGCATATACTGCCTCAAATACCCCTTCTGTGACTGCAGGGGTCAAAATGAAATGCGGAGATCTACAGGAATACAAAGTTCTGTTTTCTTTATATGCAATTTGATGGCTTTTAATGAAGAATTCATATGCAGAAATGGGGACAAGCTGCACTGCATTTCTCAGTGGTTTCATTCACACATGAAGTGCACGATTTAACTCTCAACTGAAAACATCTAACCAAAAGTCCCTTGGGCACCACTGTCTGATTAGACTGCTTTTAAATGAACTTGGCCTGGCAGTCCAACAACCTGTCAATCACGATTATGAGGATGGTAAAGGAGGCGAGCGCCACCTGGTCTCTTACCCTGCAGGGAATGGGGGGGCCCCCTCCTGCTGGCCTGGGGCGTCCACATGCACCACAGCGAAATGCTGCGTGATCTCCTGCATGTCCTCAAAGTTGAACAGGGTGTTGAAGCAGGACTTGTCTGCAGAAGTCACAAGGAAAGGACATAGTCCTGAGTTATGGGGGAACCTTCAGAGTCACGTCAACCAGATCAGCACTTCAAATAGATTCACGAGTCAACACAATTAAAGACTCACTGTGTATCATTATACAAACAGCCACAAAGACCACCAGTGATGCAGAGCCAGTCAAAAAAAAAAAAGAACAGATGAGCCTAGTCCATTGTTGTTCCTGCAGAGATTTTCTGCCACTTCTTGTGTCACTTCTTACAGGAACTCTACTAATCTCACTTTGACCGCACAAGTGCTCATCGCAGGCATTCATCCCAGAGATGGATATATTAATACAATCATGTTTATGAACTTCTGATCTCATTTGTCTTTGGTCTGGATTGTCCACCTATATATAGGCTAGACTCCTGACCAGACCTTCAGTGTAAGCCATGCTGCATCAAGATTTTCATTCATCCCCAAGAAAGCAGCCATGTTAACACTGTTAACATCTAAAAGCATTTAAATATAATGCATGAAAGTGCATCAGCCAAAATGGCCAAGAAGCTATACTGACAAACACAAAAGTGCAGTATCAGGCGAGATCAGATTTCAGCAAGCAGGCGGTCCATTCTCCGCAGAAGGGCGATTACGCCCGTTATTATGAAGTTCTGTGTTTATTGTGAGTCCCGAAGTTTCACTTCTCACAGGGGTCAGCCTGCCGTCGTCTGGACAACCTGTTGTGAGGCTGAGCTGTACTTACGGTTGAGGCCGATGTCATGGTAGGTGAGAATAACGGGTCTGTTGCCCTTAGGGGTCCCCCTCATGGTCACGTGGAGGACACCATGGGGAGTCTCAATGTCATGCTCCTGGGACCAATCAGAGAGAAGATCACATGGGTCAGGACACAAAAAGGGGCAATACTGCAAAGTCAAGGTATTGATCACTGAAATAGAAATGAGGCTCCACACCGATTCACAAATGCTGGGAATTACTGCTGACTTAATAGGTCACCATTTACTGAAGCTGGATATATATAATTTACTTTAAGTGAAACAAAGCAATAAATGTTCCCTCCAAAGCACACCGTGTACCATTGAAAATGACAAAATACTGAAGTAGTTACGAATTTTGTGGAAGTTAAATGAGTCTTCTCCCATATGTCATTTCACCCAGTCTCGTCTTTCAGCATGCACCCGAGCCTGGAATGTTGCTTAACCTCGCGAGGTCGAGTTTGAATCAAAGGGACGAGGGTCTGCATTCACCGTACTTCCCAAAACCATACTAACGAAGCCACTGCCAACTCTCCTTGCTCTTCCAACCACCGCCAATGATGCACAGATCCACTGATGCGACTGTGCATTTGCTTCAGTTGGCAAAAGGGAGTTTTCCTCACAAGAGCATATGGCTGAGAAAGGATTCCATATGATCTAATCACTCTTAGAAGTGGCAGTCTATTTGTGTTGATGACCCTTGTGCCTACACAATGTCCACTCAGTTACCTCAGAGGTGAGCTATAGGTCCTCTAGCACAGATGCCCTTTTACTAGATTCACAGACATTTTACCTGCAGATGGAAATATCCATCATCGACATCCGATTACAAATAAATGCTCTTCGCATGTTGAACAATCGTGTCCAGCTCCGCAATGCCAGTGTCAACAAAGAGCAGAAACCCTCACGTATGACGCGAATTGTGACTATTTGCAGACACGTGTATAAATAATCGAGCTGTTTCTATATCCAGCGCGTCTCCTGGACAACGGAGATCAAAACTGCCTTGGGCCTGGCCACAAGACGTGCGTAATTCAGCTCAGCCCAGCTTCTCTTCTCTGCTGCTGCTCTTAGACACCCAAACCACAGCGAAGAGGCCTGCATGCGTCAGAGCGGCCCCCGCCCCCTGACAGGGGGACATCACAGCACACAACCAGATCAGACCAGATGCCGACTGGCAGACAAAAGTGCTCCTCAGGCAAAAACACAAGCGCACACAAAGGCAAAGCCCACAAGCCCGACGAGCACAACAAGTGCTACTTGGGCACCCTGGGCTAACTGTGTTCAAACAGAGCAGCGTGCTCTCCCCACGGGCCCGTGAGCGTCTCCACTCGCACCCCAAATGCATACCAGAAGAGCAGCTCAGTGGGGGAGAGCGGAGCGAGAACTGCGATCGCAGATTCCATCCCCACTGAATGAACCTGCAAAACGCACCTCATATTCAATTAACACTAGACTGCGAGGTGTTGCATTTCCTATCACATTTTAATTTAACTGGTCCCATCTCCTTTTTAACTGCATGTACCGAGTTGTGTTAAACAGAGGCGGTTGATCCCCACTTTAAATTAATGGTTCACCTCAAAGGTACACTTAAAAAATTCCCCTTCTGATTATTGTGTTATGCCCATAACAATGACCCCCGGAGAGCAGGCACACAATGCCAAGTAGCATCAAGATCATTTTGGTTCTCGTCGCAATAAACACCAACACTAAATAGGCCTCAGAGCCATTTTAAACGTGAATCCCATTTTATGGTTTGAGATGTTACTGTCTCAGAGCGAGGCCTGCAGCAGCTGACACCTGCATGGTTAGCATTTAGGCGGCAATGCACCAAGGACTAAAAATAGAACACCAACGTGTGGCAGCAGGCAGTTGGGAGAGGGATGCTGAGGTGAGACGCCCACAGGTGGGGCTCCCCAGCTAGGGAAGACCTTGTAACCCTGTTTAAACACAACCACTGGGGTTTAGTGAAATGTCATTCAAATTCTGAATTCCTACGCCAACACATGGTCTAGATCAAGAGAGGCTGGGAACTACCCTTCATTACCTCTGCACCATACCGGCTGCAAATAGGTAGCTTTCAACTTTACAGCACCACAGTGGTGCTGCAAGGAACAGAAGACAATGAACCCAAATTAAGCATATTCAAATGACAAAGAAAACTGATCAGATTAGACAAAGCCTAAGAAGGCAGCATAGTAATAAACAGAACTGCGAACTCCCTGATAAACAAGGTGAGCTCAAACAGGAAATTATGTCATTCTCACAAGGAGGTGTGAAACCTTTCCAAACTTCTCATTTAAACAGCAGTTTGTGAATGCTCATCAACAATACATCTGTATTCTCGCCAGAGTGTATGTTACAGAAACAAAAGCTATGATTGGGCTTGTGTTTAAGCTAGAATGTTGAGAATATGACAGCCTGTTTCTGGGGTGTGGGGAATGAAAACAAGGAAGAAAGGCATGAAAAAAGGTCTTCGGCATCATTAATGAGACTGGATGACGCATGCAAGGAGGCCTTCTGGAATATTGCCTGCTTTGCATTGGTTTGATTTTCAACAGTTACGTTACCAATCGAATCCTTGACTGAATTTAGGATGGAGATTGTGAATGGTCGCAAAAAAAAATTCAGAAAGGATGTACACAGTCCTTATATGCTGAACATTTAGAAAGTACCCTACTGCATATAAAGGGTTATTAGGCTGTTAATGAGCAAGTTTGTGTATCAAGGTATCCCAAGGGACAAGAACAGTGAGACTGCACTCCCAGTAGTCTTTGCAGTCCTGGCTATTGTGCTTGAGAATGAATTTACTTGTGTGGTCCTTATCTGCTTCCCTTTACAGATCTATGGCATTCCTTCAAGAGCAGTTGTATCATTGCCCAACACCTATTACGCTGCCTTGAGTACTGGACAGAATTCAGTTTTTCACCACTCTTTTGAAGAGGATTACAGAAAACAAATGCAAGCCTCTCTGCTCCTGGTGCTCCATTTCTGGATTTATTCTCCCTCAGACTGCGCCTGAATATTTTCTCAAATTGGTGAATTCAAGCCAAAGTCACCAGCGTTTATAACACCAAATAGTGAATCTGTGATTTGACAAAGGGTTGATATATTGTCAAACAAACATACAAACAAAGGAAACTGAAATAACCCAGATAGTACACATCTGTTTTAACCAAGAGCAAAGGTGCTTTGTCAGAATAGCGTTTGCACATTTGATTCATATTAAATCAAAACTATGTTAAACTGCAATAAGGGTTCATTTTAAAAAGGTTATCATGCAATGTAATAATTTGGATGAAAAATAATTAAACCACCTTAAATATCCAGCTATTTAGGACTTGGTTTCATTCTCTTCCAACTGCATGTTTTATAGTTTTCAATGAATACAGTTTGGTTGAAGTATAGTGTTGCTTTGACAAGCCAATTCCAGGCTTGTGTTGATTGTAGATCATGCTAAATCACTCTGTTCTGGCACACAGTGGTTGTGGTAAAAATATGCTTTCCTTGAATATGTCTCAGTGACCTGAGGGACCTTGGAAGTTGCACTGAAGACCCACTGTGGTCTTGGACAAGTCTGAAAGTAGGATGATAATGCATTGGAATTCAAATGGAAACCGAAGTAGTATGATCTCTTTCACATCACTGTAAAAGACTGTCCTGCATTAATTCATGTTAAACACAGCAATTCACAATATGCTACCTTGCACTTCACTAAAAAGAGTCTGTGAAGTGGTTATCAGCTTTAGGAAAAATGTTTTTATCAATATCAGCATTATCACCACTAGTTTTAGTATCGTTGGTGGAAAATGATGTTTGATTAACTGCATTAATATTGCAATTCTTTAAAAAAATAGATTAGTCACTACAGTCCAAGTTTGTCAACTGTTTGGCACCACTCAGTTCCTTTCACTCTGTTGAGGTGGCGGGTGCAAGGAAACGTTTGTCTCCAAGTTCAAGGACACGAGAGGTATTGGCAACATATGATAAGAGTGCAAAGGCACGGCACAAACAAGATTCCACAGCACAGATTCCAGGGAGGGTGACAGCGACGGCCCGGAGTAGGAGAGAAAGAGAGAGAGAGGGGGGGGGGGATGTGGAACTCGCAGCTCTGGATGTGCTTCCATACAGACTGCACTCAGGAGACTGCTCTCTCCCGTCTACACGACAGCGTGACAGGTACACGTCAGAAGGCAGGACAGGTGTGGCCTAGAGAGGAAATAATGGCATGGCTGGGAAACCTTACTGGAAGATGCATTCTTAAAAAACACACCAGCTACTCTCATGCCATTTTTCAGGAATCTCTGCTAATAGTACAGTGTTTGGGGGAGGCGGTGTATAATAAACAAACCAGAGGGAAAACACTGTGCACGTGACATGTCCTTCCCTCTGTGAGGACTC
Organism: Anguilla rostrata; assembly: GCF_018555375.3. Lineage (NCBI taxonomy): Eukaryota > Metazoa > Chordata > Actinopteri > Anguilliformes > Anguillidae > Anguilla > Anguilla rostrata. Next base: position 19,554,427 of record NC_057943.1, on the reverse strand, counting down.
TGGTGGCAGCGTCCAGGGTCGCACCGGCTCGATGAGGACTTGGTTTCTACTGTCGCACAAACCCTGCCCAGCGGGCCCCGCCACATCTCCCCAGGTTCTCCACCTGTGCCAGCTGCAGGGGCAATGAACAAGCCCGACAGCATGGCACCGTTGCAGCTGCCATACTTCCGCACAGATCGCCGCAAGCGAGGGAATGGTCCTGCCCCTGAAACGACAGCCTTTCAGCAGAACGCTGGCTCTTCCCTCTCGGTCTCACTGAGCCTCTAATACTCAGGGGTCTATAGGATAACACACTCTTGTCAGCACATCAGCCATCCCAAACTAATGAACAGCCCCCTCTCCTCCTGCTGCCTCACTCAACAGGCATCGGAGGGGGAGAGAGCAAGAGGGCAGGAGCTGAGCGATACTCCCCCCACACCTGAGTAAATCACTGGCCATCTGCGGACCAGCTCACATCCACACAGGCAAGACGGCGAGATGCACACGCTCACTCAGTCACTCGCGCGCGACATTACGAGCGCTCCCCATCGCCGGAGCGCTGGAAACCTACGCGTGATCACAGGCTACCCGGGGAGACGACAGGCACGACAGGGTGACGGGAATGTTAAAATAACGGCCGGAGAACACTCACCACTCCCACTACGGCACAGGCGATCTGGTTAAGGTCTATAACGGCCGTCATGTTCTCACGCCGAGAGAGGAGCGTCGCTTGTTTTCTTTTCTGAGGAGGGGCGAGGGGGGTGGCGAGAAGAGCGAGCGACGCGACGAGCCAAAGGGAACGAATGAAGCGTTTTGTAGGCAGCAGCTGGTCCCAACAGAGGAAGGGGAGGAGAGAGAGAGCTGGGCGTGTGCGAGAGAGCGAGAGAGAAAGAGACTGAGGGGGTGCGGAGAGCTGGAGCGAGTGCAGTTCCCGCTTGGTAAGCACAATGCGTCCAAGGCTGTCTGGGCTACATGTAACCACGCATAATTGGATTTAAGGAGGTCAGGTGGTCCGGGGGGTTGGGAGGAGAAGGGGCGGGACAAGCCTGAAGACGGAGACAAGGGTGGTGGCACCCACTGGATATAAACTGAGCTGAAAAATACACATCTTTTCAATGCAAGCTCAAATTGAGATCAACAAGCTGCCTCTGAGTGGTCTTTACAGAAACTGTGCTAATGCCCAGAGGAGCAGATGCTCATTAGCCTCACAATGACCTGCATACTTACAGGGAAGAATTAAGACATTCTGAATCCCTATGACTCACATAAACTGTTCTTAACAAATGCATATAGACTTAATTAGAGAAACAACAGTTTTAAAATTTCTGATGACTTTTGCAAAAGTCCAACCAAAAAAAGAAAAAGATTAATGAAACCCCAGTTATATACTTCAAACCATTAAGCAAAAGTGCAAAATATTATATACAAGTACAAGCCTTTAAAATATTTTAACAAAACGGAATAATAAATATACATCGAACATGCAGTTATGCAATTCATCTTTACTCCAGGTCAGTCTGACAAAACTCCTCAAAAGGCCAAATAGAAGTTAAATTCCTTGTTCTCTTGTTCCCTCATGTGGACCTATCCGATTCATAGCACGACAGTCTGCATTTCCCCCATCCACCCCAGGGGTGGTTCATTGTGCTGCTCTAGGATTGAGTGTTATGGTTACCTCCAGAAATGCCTGATGCCTATTCACACAGGCTTCATTTTATAAGGGCTGTGTTTGGTTTGTTATTTTTGGAAAAAAGAAAAGTGTAAACACATTAAGAATACAAAAGCTTGGAGTGCTCTTGGACATTCACTCTTGTTTGGCTAAAAGTTTTGTGGTTTGTCTCATCCTTGGCTTGTGTGTCTTCACAATGCAATTCAGGTTGTCCGCTCCTCCATTTTAAGTGAACATCCAGGTCAGCAATGAAGACTGACAGGCCAGCAACTGACAACGATGAGTTTATATTAATTGTAACCTATCACCTCCAATGAGAGTACAACGCTGTTACACAGCAAATGTGTCACATCTTTTAAATACGGACTAATTCACTGGGAGCCATTTCAATGAATCATTTTGTTTTTCATCATGAATCGCCATGATCATGAATCCTCATTAAGGTGGTTCTAGATAGTATCCCGCTGCCTCCACAAGAGGCCCCCACAGCCACACTGAAACCAAGTGGCAAACGCGGCCCTGGTTCATGCCTGGCCAGCCTAGCCCCTTGCTAACAGAAGACAATCGCAGATGTACTGCCAGATTCCAGCCCCCAACGGACAGCAGGCGTGAGGAGATACAAACAGCCCAACCCGCACGGCTCGGCATGGATCAGAGGTGCCGTGTAGTTTGAGAAGGGTTCACACTGGTTTGCTGAGGAACCGCCCTGTGCTGACCGGAGTTCTCACCATCCCACACTAGAAATTCCAACATTTGTAACAAGCCAAAACCTGGTTAATCCATGTTAATAAAGTTGCCTTGCAGTGATAAAATATCTTCATATTCACCATGGTATGCATACAGACAATGCTTTAAAGAGAACAGAATTCAGACACACAAAGAAACAACTGCAGTGCTACATCCAAGTAATAATGCTCACCCAATTATATCCGATGCTGAAAACCTGCGTTTGACATTTATATATAAAAAATTAAATGCTGATAGTTGTCATCTAAATTGCCTAGTGGGCCACGGTAATGATACACCCTTTGAGGACTTCTCATAAATGCATTATGTATTACATGATTGACATCAGAATTCCACCCAAGAAAGACAATCTTGTGATCGCATTTTGAGGCGAGTTGCCTCATAATTTTGTTCGGTTGCTATAACAACCTGCTTTTCTTACAAGCGTTTTAAATAAAGCCTCCAGAAACAATTCCAACCACCTGCAGCTCGTTAAGCCCATCACAAATGCACAAGCTGTAATTAGGAATTTCATATGCAATTATCTGTTGCACTGGGCATCACTACGAGGTTCAGCCTGCCCCCTCTGGGGAAGCGTACAAGGAAGACATTTGGCTGAAAAAACGTAAAAACCACAATCATCGCACTGATCCATGAAGAAGAGGCTCCCCTGGACGTAACCCATGAGGAGAGAATTCATCTCAGCGACCCTCTCCTTGTTAAAATGCAGCCTGACAGACATTCAGCCATGGATTTCTATGATAACAGTTTTTTTTGTTCTTCCTATGAGTCATCTCATGGCCCATCTCAACCCCGCCCATAACCCATGATCTGGCAGCTACAGCCATATGGAACGCATTTTACTTGGAAAGTGGATTAACGCAGAAATGGTAACTCCCCGAAATCAAACAGACTTCCACATGTCAGCTTCAGCTCTGTCATATTACTGATTCAGCCCAGAAGAAGCCCAATCCCCTCGATGGGTCAAGGTCCCTGCAGTAAATCACACTGGGGCATCCAAACACAAACCTAGGTGGCAAGATAACGCACCACTGTGACAAACTGGAAGTCGCTCCCTGAAGAAACGGGTCAGTTTGGTACACTGACAGAAGGAATAATGGTTACGGCTGCGATCCAAAACACATGCCCAGAATAATCCTCCCAAATCTGAACAATAGGAGGTGACAACAAAAGATAATGCACTCTCAATCCATAAATCAATCCCAGACAAATCTTCTCAAATCTAGACAATGGGATGTAGCAGCAGGAATGACAAACTGTAAAAGCTTTGCTTTGATTGTGACACATCCCTGAACTAATCCCCAACAGGGGCAGAGGGAAGTGGCAAAGACGGTACATGTGCCATTCACTTTAATGCAATTCTGTGGTAATCTTCAACAGTCTGAACAACAGGAGGCAGCAACAGAGATAAGCACACCCATGACCCAGAACTCCCTGTTAGATCTGAGCTTTAAGCACAAGGAAATGAACAAAAATGTACAAACATTTGCACATTTGTACAAACAATGCACTTTTTTTTTTGGAGTGGAGGGGGGGGGGGGGTCGAGTACAGTAAGAAGACCACCTCCTCCTTGGAGCGGAGTGAGGAGTGAGGAGCCCAGCTGGCGGGGCAAGACTGTGCCACCGTCCCAACGGCAAGGGTGACATTTCTGCTCCTAAAAGGCCACGAGCTGGCAGCACCCCCAACCAGGACGCACCTGGCTGAGGGTGACGTTACGGGGACGGGGGAACCCTCTCGCCCGCGCCGTGTGAGCAGGGCAGCCCTGACGAAGCGCTGCTCCTCTGAGCACGGTTCTGAGTGACCCAGCAGGGCCCAGGTGCATCCTGAACCCTCCCTGCCCACAGATTCACACCTCACTTCAGTATCCAGAGCACACAACCTCTGAGATCCAGTGCCATCAGGGGCAAAGATGCTCAAAGCTACACAATGCAAAGACTACCAACTGACACTTTCTTTTAAAGCTGTACAAATTTCACTGCAGGTGGAAACAATGTCAATATTAAACTGTAGGTATCAAACTACAATTCATCATGACAACCACTAAGGGTGCTGTGCAACACAAATGTGCATACTCCACAGACACAGTCAGAGAGAGACAGACAGAGAGAGAGGAGAAAGAGACAGTGAGAGACAGAAAAACAGACAAGAGAGAGACAGACTTTGCCAATGTGTGGTGCAAGGCACACATTTGCCCTTGGAAATGTTCCACTTATTCAGCTGGCACAGACAGTTATTGCTTTGGATGATTAAGGATCACATTACTTTTGCATTTCCTAGGAAAACAACAGGCGGGCAGACAAAGCGAGAGCAGTAACAGGCCATGGACGAGGCGTTTCCACTGACCCGTCTCAGCAGTTAGTTAAATTTCCCAGGAGGTAAGCTGGAGGCGTTTCCACTCCAACTTGACCTCAGTCAACAGTCATGCTAGCCAGCCTCACACTATGCTAATAGGTTGGCTGGGTGAGACCAGCGGAAATATGTGCTCTTATTCCACGTTGTTTAACCCTGCTACTCAAAATAATTTTACTAGTGAGTGCATAGTAAATTATGTTTAACAACCTGTATTAATGGCCAGCAAATGCACAATTCCTTGAGAGCAACCTGGACGTTTAATATTTAGATGGACAGCATACTGCAGGGTGAAGACTGGCATACTGCGAACAGCGAGGCGTCCACGAAGCTAAATGTGGCCAGAAAGTCTGCGACTGGCACACAGCCATTTCCACAGAGTACAGACATGTTCCTTTATAAATAATCACTCCTAGGGGTCCAAGGAGGTACATTATTCAGTGCATCGCCATGCATATTTTCAGTGTAGTAAGGCCAGGCGGCACACATCCAGCACAATCACGACTGTGCCAGTGCAGACATTAGCCGAGCGTGCCACGAGATGACAAATAATTTGCCACAGCATCACCCAGGGAGACAGGGCAGTACCCGCCTCATTCAGCAGGGCAGTACCCGTTTCACTGCTGATCGCGATCAGGTACCCGGCCTGTAACGCACTCACTGTAGCTACAGCATTTACGCAGTTCGCCTGCATGGTAGCAGCAGACCAATAAGCGGCGGCCGTCTGCATGTGGTTCAGGGCAGAATGAAATGGTCCGCAACACTGTAAACTGAAGAAGGACACTGGCACTGCAATTAGGAAGCTTACAACTGAGACTGGGCATTCAAAAAGAAATCAGGCAAACACACGTGGAGTATAGGTGCCTTTCTACATTCAAGTTTTGCCCATGTCAATACCTGTAAACATTTGTAATTGTTAATTTCAAATAAATAAAATTTCCCATAAATTAAGTTACCAGTGGCCTTGATTACAGAATCAACAATATTTTCCACATATTTGATCTGTTCTGTACCTATCACAGTCAGTTTCATCTATACACAACGGTCCAAATGAAATCCCTAAATCCACAGTATGGAGCTCATGTCAGGCGCGTTAGCTCTGAGCACCCATGCCACAGGGGACTGACAGTTAGCCCCTTTTCCTTCAGCTCGGTCTGATGATGGGCTGTGCTGATAATTACACCCCCAGGTTAAATCAATCCATCCCTGCTGTGTGTGCAGATCATCTGTCAGCCCGATCCCATCCATCAGCTCTCATATGTGGGGCAAAACAGCAGACATGAGGAGGCAGGAAGGGAGAAAGGGGGTTGAAGAAGGGACGAAGCAGCAGCGAAACCCCAGCCATAAGCATGGCAGGTCACTGCACCCCCTCCACAGTAAATTATAGGTCCATGAGAATGATCTACTGACTGAAAAGACTTCAGAACTACAGGCAAAATAGCTTTTCTCAAGACATGTAATTTAACCACAGTAGTATATTTAAATTTAGCTGAGTTCCTGAAAAGGCACGTGACAATAGTTCATTTCTTTTCACACTGTGCCGTTTCCACACTGTATAGGTGGTGGTATATTTGAGACCGGATGGAGGTATATTTGGCCCCTTTGTTCCTTCATCTGGTTATGAAACTCTGCAAGACTCACGTGTGCTTACAATGCCCTCTCTTGGAGTAAAATGGTCTAGTCTGAATCTCTCTACAGAAACACAAATCATACACAGTCTTTCCAACCAAAAAAAAACCTGTTTTTTATCATTTAGGCAAAACTATGTCAATCTTGAAGGATTTTTTTTTTTTTTTGCAGAAGTACATGATCTTGCTACCAAGATAACCCACACGTTTAAAAAAAAAATCAGTATAATCAAAATTTAAATGTCGCTGATACATTAGTAAATGCATAGTGGGTTAACCTAAACGTTGAGCAGTTCTGCAGTCAAAATAAACCGTTCCAGAAAATAACATGAACCAGAACACCCAAGACTAAAATTTTGACAAATTGCCCTTAGAACAATACTGGCTGACGGATATCTGGCCTCGGCTGTATAATAATAAAAAACCTGACCAATATATTAAATAGAAAAAAAAAACTGGATTCATGGACTGCACAACACAACTTTGGCCACATCTTTGTATATACTCTACATTTGGAATCGTTTTAGAAACTATTAATAAGGCGCTTGTGTGTGACTGTATTCCTACCTATGCGAGTGTGGGTGCTAGAATGATGAAATCATATTAAAGCAATTTATTCTTTGTTCTTTTCTGTTCTTGAAAAATTAACAATTAGCACCTCCTTTTAAAAACAAGTAAAAAGTTGAACAGAATCCACTTGTGTTGCCATAGCAACCATCCAATGCCTCAGTTACATTACCAATTTAAACATGCATGGTCCCCATGGCAGCAGGACCGGAGCTCTGTAATGCGCCTCTAACTGCCCAGCTCTTCAGTCACTGTTGCACTGTTCCCAGGGGCCCTGAAGTGGCTGCTGCCAGCACTCCCTCTCTCATCAATGCGTTCATTCTGATGTGACCTTTTATTCTCAGTGCCCGAGATACTGGCCTCGCTTCTCCATCCTCTTATTTTTATGATCAATGCTGTGCAGACTCACTGATCTTGAAACAGTTTGCACCAGGTTATCCGATACGATACTGCTTTTCAATAACAGCCAAACACAACGAGAATCTGAACCAGAGTAACCCTTATGACATCACCGCTGTGGAAGATGTGAGGAGGGCGGGGCAATCTGCATCCATGCTATGGCACCCATCCCTTAACACGCATCCCGCTATGCGCTGAAGCCGCCTGAGCCCCCGGCCCCCAGAGACCCGGACCGCGCACAGCAACGATGACGCAGGTACCTGTCCGCTGCCGCCATCGCGACGGCTATTTATAGCTGCAGACTTAGACAGGCAATTCACATGACTGGCAGAAATGAAAGAGCTTTTTAACCCTTGCCTGGTGAAAACGCCACCGCTCACAAAACAAACAGTTTTTTTTTACTGTAGGTTTTGCAGAAAAATCAACGCAACTGAACAAGTGCTCCACTATGAATTGGGATTTAATCAGGCTTCCACAGCATCTGTAATTGTGTCTGCTGGTAAATTAAAACGATCCACTTTTGATTTTAATGCGCAGCTCAGTAAGGCTGTTAATGGAATATGGAACCACTGGCTGGAGGATTTACTCACTTAGTCAAATTCACCTCCCACCCAAAAGCAATAAAAGACAAAAACCAAAAACCATTCTCGCTACATGTCAAGAATACTGATATACATTTATGGGAACAGATAGTCAGGCACTTGCACTGGTGCAAATGTAGCTGCGCACGCACTTTCTCCATCCACTATTGTCAGAGCATCGATCCATTCTCCGTCAGGAGATCAACAAATGAAAGGTCATAAATGTAACCTACATCTGCTGAGAGAGAAGCAAAGTCATTTATTCCAGCAGCCAGAATGATCCTCCACGGCTTACAAGCCACCAATTTTCTGCAAGGTGGCGCTAACAAGGAGGGCGTTAAGGACTTCCGGCTAATGCGCGTTAGCACGGCCTTACAATGTTGTTTTTCCCATTATTGTGGTGCATGCAAATAAACAAACAAACAGGCCCAGACGCTAATACCCGCTTACAGGGGCTCAGGCATAATCTCTACAGCACAAAGCTGAAAGAGAAGCAGCACTGCTACTTCTGTAGTGTGTATCTAATGCACGGGTGGAGCAGGGGCCGGTTTCAGGCATGATGGACAAATGGACCAGCGGCAGCCATTACACTCCAGCTGAGAAGAGAAAGGGAGGGGTCCCTGCACATCCTCTCTTTATTCCGGTCAGTAATCCCACGGTTTTCAGTCCGCCTCCTTTATGTTCTCCATTACAACATGCAGGGCATCCATCTTAACGGGGGGGCAGGTCTTACCTGGCAGTCGAAGTCCTGGAAATTCCGGGCATTCTGAAAAGCAAAATAAGACAAATTGAACCAGTTTTCTTAAAGACTAGGGGACACTGCCTTATGTGTGGGGGATACATATTCCTCAGTCAGACTTTAAGGACAGATTAAATGGAAAGCTCTCCGGAGATAGAGAACGGGTGATGCAATGTCTCAAGAGCTTTGAGAGAGAGAGAGAGAGAGAGAGAGAGAGAGACACGCACACGCATGCACACGCACGCGTGCGCACACGCACACATGCACACACACAGACGAGCAGTCTCTTGAGGTTCAGCAGTACCACCTCCAGCAGGGGGAGGTAGTGAGCAAATGGGAAAGAGAAATCCATGCACAAAGATGGGGGGAATAAATAACTGCAGGACTTCCAGCTTCAGCACTGAGCCCTAAACTACCTCACCCCTGCTTCTCAGTGGTCCTTCCTGCAGTCACCAGCACATCCCTGCTGGCAGCACTTAATGAAACAGCCACTAGGTGGAGTAAAGAGCCAACCAAAGCTCCAGCAGTACTAAGACCTGAATTACAAATGGAAAGCATGCATTTACGACCCCTCACAAAATGAGCTCCAATTCGTGAATACAAGGCCAATATCATGGCTGCAGTGCCACCATCACTATTTTATGCTTCTAGGCGAAGACCATGTTTCTACTCACAGGTAACAGCTGAGGCACTGAGAGCAAGGTACCGTTCATTCAGTCATTACTTCATTCACACATTCCTTCATTAATTAATACATTCAAATCCATAACTTCATAAAGAATTATAATAATCCACATGTAAAAATATGGTCCCAGGCATCATGGCTATGGCTCGAGCCATTCAATTGCAATGGAGACTTTAGACACGCTCCACTGGAAGTCTGTGTCCTCATTCTCTGAGCAGAAGGGACGATGTCATGACCCTTGAGGTATTTGTGGAAGCCAGTGTTCAACCATGTAAGGTACTGGGCCATTCATAAAATTACCTTATTACCTTTCTGGCCACTTAAACCATCTAAAACCATTCAAAATTAAAATGTGCTATGAGTTTCCCATTACATCAGAAATGTAAATGCCCTGTTTGACTAGAGGTACCTTGAGCTACATCACTGCACATATATAGCCCAGCAGGGTTGAAGGAATCTGTCCAAGCCAAGACAAATGACTGGACCAGTCCAGATACAGACCATTCAAAACTGCCGTCATCATAAAACTAATTGAGGCTGGGACTCACACTTGATTTGTGGCGTAAGTGGACCAGTCCTTCATCTTTCCCGCTCTACGCAGTCTCGGGCTGTATGCATGCTCTCAATCACACCAGTAATTTACGCTGGGGTTTTATAATATTTGTTTGCATCAATAATATATTATTGGATTTACTCATTTGGAAACAGCACAGTACTGTGCGCTTGATGCATTTTATTTGTAGCTTATTTGTTGTGACATAACACTCTCCATACCTTTCTATCTGTTACAGAGCTCCATTACCTGGTCAGCTGGGTGAAAACCATCTTCCATCCCCATATTAATGAAGCAGTAACCAGATTATATACATCACTATGGAGATTTGTAATCAAAATAAGCATAAATGTTGCTGCAAAGAAAAGTACTAGAAGAACGTATCAGCTCTTCATCTTAAATCTTTACTTGGGTAAGGAAAAGAACAAAAACAAAGGACAAACTGTTCAGTGTAATGTTGGAACAAGTACTGTCCTGCATGTAAAAAAGAACTTTGGCAGAAGGTGACAATAAATTTTCAAATCTGTTGCAGTAAAAATTGGAACAACTCCCAGCCAAGTGAGTGGAGGGGGGGGATTATTTAAACATATTGAATCTGATTAAACTGCAGTGTACTGATTCGCTAACCAAACACACCTGGCCAGCCATCAGTCAACAAAACCCAGCTACTACATCATTTTAATTCCTTAATTAACGTTATCATTTTTGATTAGTAGTGATTCTCAATAACTGACAAAATAATCCTTATTTCTGGTCTAGATCAACAGTAAATGCTCTCAAGAAGTTAAAATTGTTACATAGGATCAGTAATGATTTCTCATATAAAATCTCATCTCTGTCATGAGCTTTCAGCCACTTTAAGAGAATTCAGGTTATTAGACCTGTTTTGCAAACCCAGCATTTCAATAGCAGTCACAGGCCCTCTAATGCGAGCTGATGAGGGTGCAGCACTTATCCAGACAGACTCCCAGTTCCCTTGACAACACTTCATGGACTCCTTTCAGTTTCATTGTCCTGCAAATCATTTTTTTTTGTATCTGAAAACATAACAGTTGCACTACCGAATAATGAAGATTTTCCAAAAGACTAATAGGGAAGAGAATGACATAAAATCATGAGCACTCTCAGGTAATTTAATTGTAATAGCTACACAAAAGTAAACAAAATGGAGGCTACTTCGTCAACTGTATTGCCCGATAGCTCTCATTACATTAGAAGTACATTAGTGCATACTGGGAAATGAAAGCAATATTCTACAGCACCCACGCTCGATATGACTGCTCTCTTCAAACACACTCGTGTGACTGTAATTGGTTGTGTGACTTCACTACTTATTGTCAAATGATACATTACTCAGTTACATACTGGTGAAGTTATGTAACAGGTCATTGATTGATCAGTGTTTGCAAGAAATGGGATTGTTCTCATTTTCAAAGAGCCAATGTGGCTCTTTGAAAGCAAAAAAGAGACAATCTGCCACAAACGGCTTTTCAGAATGATTCTACATGTTACATTTTACAAGGAATAGGCACAGTACCTCCAGTGAAAAGGCTGACAACACCAGATCAGGGTCTAAATGAGTCTAAATTTGATTGGCTGGGCTGGGCTGTTTGTCACACTTAACATTTCACATCTCATCTCCTCTGCCATTTCTCAAGCTCCTATTGCGCAGGCCGCGTAATGCCGCAGATTGGTTTCCAAGGGTAACCAGAAAAGTAATGACAGCACAGGGAACCTCAGGTCGGATGCATGCAAATAAAGGGAGAAATAAATCACAGGCGGGAGAGGAAGGGACAGAAAAGCGGGCTCATCCTGCCGAGCCCCTTTTCCTCTGACGGTGAATCTGAGCGATGCGAGCAGTGCGGCGCTGCTAAGGTGCTCGCTAGCGCACAGGATGGGGGGCGTTCCTCACCTTGTCGGTCAGCAGGGGCTTGATCTCGGTCAGCTGGACATCCTGAAGCTCATCCATCATGGGATCTGTGGGCTGTCAGTCTCACCTGGGTGGGGGACAGAGCGAGAGAGCGAGTGAGAGACGCAACAGGACCGAATCATAGAAGAGCCTCCAGGCATCGTCTCAGAGCCAAGCGCCCGCTCCTGCAGATGCAGGGATGGGATACGCATGCTAACAAGCGGCGCAGAATGGAATAATGAATGTGCTGAACCGGGCCCGCGACCTTCCGAAGCACCCTTCCAGGAGTTTACGATGATGTGAGGCAACAGGGTGCTGTCGGTCGCACATAATGAATGTAGATTAGGCGGTATTTCTCTAACCATCCTTTCTGAAAGGTCACACTGCCTGCCGGTTTATCCTCGGCGTTAGCAGAGCAAGATGTATGCAAATCCGCCCGTATTAGTGCCCCCCAAACCACCACTCTCCAGACACTCATTTGTCCTTCTGACATAATTACCACATGCAGGTGCAGCACCCCTCCTCCAAAGATGAGGTCTAAACAGAGGTTGTGTGTACGGAAGAACAGCGCTTGGAGGTCTCTCATAGCAGCTCTTCATACAGAAAGAAGTCATCAGATAGTGTGAAATTACTCATCTGAAGCTCATTATGGTTGCAGTTCCAAGCAATTATACATGGCGATATTTAAGCAGTAAAGGCTTGAAGGGAATACCTTTCATTACATGTAGAAACTGTACAAAAAGCACCGTAAACAGTTTCCAAAACGTGAAACACAAATTGAAAGTAATAGAATTATTCCCAGTTCTCTTTCCTACCCAAGCTAGCGAAAACCAACAGTCTGTTTGGAGGGCGTGCTGGTCCTCCATGCAGCTCCTCAAAAAACACGTAGCTCTCATAATGCAGTCGAAGAGCCGCAGTTTAACCTTGTGGCCTCAGCAGAAAAACGGCCATGTTCCACATGCCTGTAACGGAAAAGATGTGACTGGACTAATAAAGGCAGCTTCGCAGCCGCCGCAGGTACGTTTCCCACAGACCGAGCGGTGGAAGCGACCCTGAACACCCCCCTGCTTCAAAATCGCCCGAAACGCATGAGAGCCTGCTGAGCAGAGGGGGGGAATTTTACTGTCAGTGATGGTAACTGCAGACTGACAAACAGGTTGTTCCCTCTGTCGCCCTGAACAGCAGCAGGTCTGTAGAGCAGCTGTGCTAACCAAAACACAAACGCAAACAAATTACACGCCACTCGAAAAACTGCGGCCACCGTGTTGAGGAAGTACTCAGTAAGCGGGGGGGGGTGCCGGAAATCTGCTTACGATCTTGTTTAAGACCGGATCAGCCATGCAAAGTAGAGAAAAAAAGAAAAACAAATATTCTGCGTGCTTCCACAGATTTACAGAGAGCTTCAATCCAACACTTCCTTCGGTGTCACAGCATCCGGGGCAAACGCAGCAGGAAGTCCGCGGCCTCGCTTGTGATCCCCGAGGCCCCGCAGAGAGGGGAGGGTCAGCCAATGCAGATCTAGCCAGCGGAACACAGGTGGCAAGTTAGCGCACTGCCTCTTAAGGCTTAGCCTTTGCTTAGGGCACTCTCAGCAAGTATCTAACAACGCTGCTGATTGGTCAATTGTCATTACGATCCTATCCAAAGTGACTGGCACAGATTACATAGTACCCATCTATACAGAAGCTGTTCGGGTTAAGTACCTTGCTCAAGAGCAAAACAGCAGAGCTCTACCAGGCAATCGAATCTGCGAGCTCTGAGCCACAAGCCTCGTTACGCTACACTGTTGCCAAAGTAGGAAGAGAGAAATCTGACTTCTCAACTTCACACAGCAGACAAACCTGAAACAAGGGAGGACAGAACAAAGATCAACAGGTATTAATTACAGTTCATGAGAGGGAGTCGCAGTCTGGCCCTAAAGGCACAACCCCAAACTACTGACCTTTCCAGGGGCCTGAAGAATAGAGTACATACATAAAACTGCAATGAATCACTTCATGTAATGAAAGAGAAAGCAATCCATTGGTTTTCATGGGGGACATATAATTTAGATCCCTAACTTAATTCCATGTCATCCTAGTGCCAGCCACAGCGCCTGTTCAAACACACTCCCTGGGGTGTTCTACAGTTTCCACAGAGATCAATAAACTGCGTGATAAACAGTGATGACATGCGATATTCTGTCAATCTGGGGAAAAATATGAAACCACAAAGAGAGGGACTGAAGGAAAGGAAGCACAACATTATTCTAATGGCTGGAATAATAAATGACTGCGATTGCTTAATAAAATATAAACAAATCAACCTTAAACGTGTGGCCAATCAAATCAGTGGATCTCAGAGTGTGAAACGGAAGGAAACCGAAAACAAGGAGAGAGAAAAGAGTCCAGGTAAGAGTGAAATGAGAATGAAAACAGTGAGGGAGGAAAATAGAGAAACAGCAGCGGGTGGCATCAGCATCTGAATGGAGCAGAAATCCAGTTGGGTAGTAACTGTGGGGCGGTGCAGGTCAGCCGCGCAGTGGTACGGATCGAGAGCTGGGTGGAGCGGCGCCAGGTTAATGGGGTGCGCACACAGTCCACACTCATCCCGCTGCTCTACCATCACAGTGCATTACTGCTCTCCGCACGAGCACCTGACTCCATATGCCACGCACAAAGACAGCTCATTTTTAAATATAAATAACACTGGGCGGTTTGAAGAGGAGGAGGCCACTAGAGGTGATTAACTGGACAGCAGAAGGAAACCAGAGTATGCGATGATTGTGTACCACAGAGGGCAGGCAGTACAAACGGGTCATTTTCATCATTCCATTTCCAGGAAACCGACCTTGAGAAAACAACACCAAACCTGGCCTGGGTCAAATAAGTAGCCTATCTGAAACACTTTAAGGCTTTAGACACCAGAGCAATTCCTGCAAATTACTGAAAATATTAAGAAAGAAACAAAATTATTTTATACAATTTTACTTGGCGATAAATATCACTGATAATACCCAGGGGCATTTTAAATTTTACCAGCGTCTAGAGCTACAGTATATGTATATAAAAAAAGCATTTGACCCAGGTTTGGAATGGACATGTAATTTTAAATTGTGTGTTACCGTGACTACAAACTCCACCCTACAGGCTGCTGCTCTCCTGCAGCCCCTGGCCCCACCCCCTCTCTCATTGACCAGTTCCACTGCACACTAAAAACCCTTTTAGAAGATGAGGCATCATAGCTCATGATGAACCAGCTGCTACTTCTCAACATGGTCAAGCTCTCACCCATTTGGAAAATTAAATTCATACATTTAACAAAGACAACATAAGACACAGTAATTGCATCTGTGCAAATGCAGTTCATATCAATCACAGGCACATCCTATGGGAGTTAGTCATTTCACTCATGATTTCTGCATATAGGCTGTGCAATCAATATGCATTCCATCCACCCCTCCCCCCATATC
The DNA here is from genome assembly GCF_018555375.3 of Anguilla rostrata. Classification (NCBI taxonomy): domain Eukaryota; kingdom Metazoa; phylum Chordata; class Actinopteri; order Anguilliformes; family Anguillidae; genus Anguilla; species Anguilla rostrata. The sequence goes on along the minus strand of NC_057943.1, from coordinate 19,539,170 downwards.
ATAGGTGCAAACAAATGAAGTGTTGTATGTAAACTACAATCATTAGGCTATACTTCCTGGGATTAAATACTTTCAGTGACCAAAAAAAAAGCATTTGATTCCATGATCAAAATGCCCAGAAATTGAAGCATTCACTCAAGAACAGTAAGTGTTGCCTGAATCTGCAGTCCATAGTGGGCGATTTGGGAGAGTGATTACAGATTATAATCCCATGAAACAGGTTTAAGAATTCTAACCTCATGGTTTATATCAAAAGTGACTACAACCAGCCTGGATTCAAACCAGTGACCTTTGACACAACAACACATATCCTCCCAGTCTGCTGAAGTTGACGGATTGAAAGCACTTTGGAAAAGCACGCCAGTATCAGTAAACCCTTGTATTCCAAAGCTACAAATCCCTTTGCACAGGGCTATTCGGGGAGAGGATAATGCAAGGGTGCGAACTGCCTTCCTACTTAAGGGAAACAAAGGAACTTTGACTGCCCAACACTAAGCAAGACTGAATTTATGGAATTGTGGTCTTAAATTCTACCTCTAAATGCATCTCAACCTTTTGAAAAATCTTAAGAAACACTGGACTGCCCATCTGAAGTGCTCTTAACAACCTACCCATTCGGTCATCGTAACCCACCACTCGCCTTTAACAAATGTCACCACGTTCTACCAGCCAGCCACTCTCGTTAGTCTCCCGCCCGTTCCTGTCGTCCCCTGCATCCTCAAACGGTACTCTGAGCAGCAGTTTTCAGCCCCCTTTCTCCCTTCCAACTTTCACCTGGTTGCATACTGACATCCCAAATTACGCGCTCGCCGATTCTCAGGTTAGCAGCTGGAGGGGAGAAATAGGAGGAACGTGCAATACCGCCTCTGAGCTCACATGAATATCTATTCCGCTGCCAGGAACAAAAAACACAAAAGCAGTTTTGACTCGTATCACAAAGAATATTAATTTCAGCTGTGCAGCCTAACACAAACCTTTCCAGTGGAAACAGTGATGTTCTGCCTTCAGTGGAGCCCACCGGCTATAATTATAATGATTCGCCTATTTTTAACCTGTTGAAGAGTGCAATTACCTTTAGGAGACCTGTGACCGGCTCACTTTCAGATCATTGCAACCCATTACACATACACTGGTTTACTCAAGGAAAGACTATGGGAATTATTCTGTGGTGCATGGTACAGCAATCACATATAAGATAGGCCTATTTAGAGAAATGACTAAATATGCATGATGGGACACTGGGGGCTGTTAGAAATTCAAGGTCCAATTATTGGTACAATTAAATTCCAGACAATTACAAAATCAAAAAGGGAAGTTCTGTTACATTTTATTATTGAAAGGACTGTCTCAGAACTCTAGGCCCAGAGGCAAGGAGAATGAGTAATTTGATTCATGTGCGGATGGAGGTGAAGATGGTGTTGATGGGTCATGGCGTTTAACCCTGATGTTTGAACTGCTACAGCTGGACATTCAGGTCACTTGGACAGATGGGATCACACATCACACACAACCAGCCTGCAGGTCCGCTTGGTGAACGTGCAACCCTTCAGGTTTTTTCACAAAGACTATGCAGCACTAGAACTTACACACGGAACAATAATCCCATGTGCCAGAGTCAAGGGTTTGGCATTAACTGGCCTACAACAGAGAGCAAGCCAGAGAACTCCACAGGTCCCACACACACAGAAAAGCACGCTTGCAAATCCTCTTGACCTTTTTTTGTAAGAGCGTGCGGCACACTTCCCAAGCCTCACTAATTAGGCTTAAGACAAATCACAGGGCAGAGTGCACATACTGTGAGGTCCATAATGTTTGGGACAAAGCCTTTTTTTTTCTTCTTCTTCTTCTTCTTTCTTCCCCCCTTGACTTGGCTCTACTCCACACTTTTGATATTTGCAATGAAACGTGGCTTAAGTGCATACTCAGCTTTAGTACACTTTGATCTCACCATGTAGAAATTACAGCTTGTTTTATACAACACCCCCGTCCCTCCTTTTCAGAATACCATAATGTTTGGGACAAATGGCTTCACAGACATTTCCACTTAGTCAGGTGTGTTCACTTGTCTCCTTAGTGCAAGAGAGCTTTCAGTATCTAGTCTTGATTCTAGGCTTTAGATGCCTTTGGAGGCCGTTATTGGCATTTGTGAACATATTTGTCAACATGAAGACCAGAGTTGTGCAAATGAAATTCAAGAAAGCCATTATGAGGCTGAGAAATGTGGGGGGGGGGGGCAGACATAGGCCAAACCTTAGGCTTACCAAAATCAACTGTTTGGAACATCATCTAAAAGCTATTTTTTAAAAGAGCTCTTGTGAGCTCAATAATTGAAAATGGCCTGGTAAGCCAAGAAAGATCTCTACAGTTGACGACCAAAGAATTCTCACCACAGTGAAGAAAAGCCAGATAAGAAACAATCTACAGGAAGCAGGCGTGGATGTGTTAGTGATTAATCTCCACGAGACTTCACAAACAGAACTACAGAGGCTACACAACAATATGCAATCCACTAGCCTACAGAAAAAACAGGATGGCCAGGCTACGGTTTGCCGAGAAGTACCGATAAGAGCCTGCAGAGTTCTGGACAGATGAGACCAAGACTGACTTGTATCAGAGTGATGGCAAGAGGCCAAAACTAATTTCTGAACAGGGAAACAATAGTGAATAAAAATACCCTTTATTAAAAAATTAAGAATGTGCACAGGGACACTCTCCACACGTACAATAGCATTCCCACCTCTCACGGGTTTATACCGATGCTGGTAGAAGAGGGCGTGGAGGGGACAGGGGAATGACATACATGACCTTAGACAGGCTCAGCCTGAGACATCGCAACAGGGCCCCCTGCCATTACACCTGGGTGAGGGAGGAAACCAGAAGCTGGAGCTGCTAAACCCCTCGCAGCTCAGAAACCCATCACCAACATACACTCCCTCAACCTCAACACCCAGAGCATCACCATGCCCTGCTGAGGAGCCCTCACACCAACTCCTAGAGCATCATCATCCCCTGCTGAGGAGCCATCACACCAACTCCTAGAGCATGATCATCCCCTGCTGAGGAGCCCTCACACTAACCCCCAGAGCATCACTATCCCCTGCTGAGGAGCCCTCACACCAACTCCGAGAGCATCATCATCCCCTGCTGAGGAGCCCTCACACCAACTCCTAGAGCATCATCATCCCCTGCTGAGGAGCCCTCACACCAACTCCTAGAGCATCATCATCCCCTGCTGAGGAGCCCTCACACCAACCCCCAGAGCATCATCATCCCCTGCTGATGAGCCCTCACACCAACCCCCAGAGCATCATCATCCCCTGCTGAGGAGCCCTCACACCAACCCCCAGAGCATCATCATCCCCTGCTGATGAGCCCTCACACCAACCCCCAGAGCATCACCATGCCCTGCTCATAGGCCCTCACACCAATGATCAATGCACATGTGTGTCTGACAAGAATTTTACAGGGTCTCCGTTAATGTGCTTGTGAAGCACTAACGGCAGTGTTGCTCTCACTCGTTTAACCACACTTCAACAGTTCACCTTTCAAACTGCTGCACCACCTCCCCCATGCATTCAAGGGCCTCTACCCATACTGTCACCAAAAACACTCAGCTTCTTAAGAAAAAATTATATTAGCTGGCATCGGTACTTCAGCAGTATGCCCTTTCACAACATCCGAGGTGTTGTAACAGACTTGCATTTCCTTACTTGGTTATACCGGATCCCATCTGCACGTCGCAGTAGTAACCTATAATCTGTAACTGTTTATGTTCTCAGAGAAAAATAAACTTTTGCCTGTTCATTGAGGATTTGTTTTTGCCTTGACAAGTGGGCCTTTAAATTGGCAATTGTTCTACAGCACAGTGAAAAGCACCCAATCACATGACACAAATAATAAAAGACATGATGCAATGTGCTCCAGAGAGAGCGCTGTTATTCACCCCGAGCAGGCTATGAGCAGACTGCAAGCAGCACTGCACCTCAGGTCACGTTAGCATTCTGTCGGCAAAAGCCACTAAAGAGAATTGACTCTCGGGGACATGCCATCAGATAGTCCGTACGGGGCACGGCGTATTAAAGATGGATGAAAAAGGTCTGGGGATGGATGCTGCACAGGAGAAACGCGATAAGGAGCCATCACTGGAGACCTCTCAGCGCACCGCTGCCTTCAACGGGCTGATGCTGGTGGAATTATACAAGCTGCCACGTCTGCTCCCTCTCACCCCCCCGCCCCAGGGAGACCACAGGAGGGCGAGTGGGGCCAAAATGATCGCCCTGCTAAGACAGAAAGAGGATGCAACAAATGGGCTCCCTTTTCACTCCATAGCCTATGCTTTACATGACAGTAACAGGGCCATCTGGAGTATAGGAAGAGGAGGGTACAATTTCCATCCTCTTTCCTTCCTCCACCCCTCTACTGTGTCAAATTTGGTGGCCCCTAACTAGCCACAACTGGAGCCTAGGTCCACAGGCTTTGGAGGAAATGGGGGTATCTACGATGGACAGGTCTTAAGCACTGATGGTAGATCAGTCGGCATTTCTGAACAATGGTTGGTCTCGTGATTCAGGCTGGATAGGCGGATTCTGGATTGGTATTCAGGGCTCTTTCAGCTGGCAGCTTGACATGTTCAGGCAGCTATTACTGCAACAAAGAGAAGAGACAGCCTGTCATTTCCAGGCTGGATCCACCAAATGCTGCCCTAACACTTGTCAAACACACCAAGGCAACTCACTGTGGTGAAACAGTGCTAGTGGGATCCAAGCCCCCAACAGGTTACAGAGTTCTGGAAAGTAAATGAACTTCTTCCCCTACTCCGTCACGTAGGCTAGTTATTATTCACACAAGCAGCCGTGTGAGGATCCTACATAAGGAAGGTGTTGCAAGAGTATACAATACGAGTCTTCATCTTCCCATTTAAAACGTCACCATTATTCTTGGTGTCAAGCTAGGCGCTCAGCATGACAGTAAATTAGAAGGCTGCCAGGCTAAAACCAGTAGAATGGGACACAAAGGGAATGGCAGGCGGAGCTGAAGAATGAGCAGGTCCGCCTCACTCCATCATGGGTAGAGGGGAGGTGCTGGAGCATGTGGGCCTCAGGGGGACTGAAAATAAGCTGTGCGCAAACACAGGCGGAATATTCATAGAGCTGCCCTGCAATGAGCGTCTGATGCTTACCGCTCACTTTGTTTCGCTTTACTGATTAACAGTACTTACAGACTGGAAACTGTCTCTTACTGGAGAGACTGATATCTTCTGAACCACCATTTGAAGAGTCTACTCACGTATGCACAGCAAAAACAAGTTTTTACTCACTGGCACTGAAGTACCACTAATCAGGGGGCCCTTTACAGCTACTCCCTTCTGCTAAGAAAGGCCACTGCCTTTAAAAGGCTTCTCTTTCAAAAATAAGTAGTTGTTTACCAAAACATACACCACTTAATGCATATTTCAAGTGCTTAGCTAGTGGCGCCCACTGTTTACAAGCAGATGTAACACTACATCGTTTAAAAATGCGTACATGAAAACCAAAGGTACCAAGGCATTCTGAGAAGACATAACATGTAGACCAGCATTAATACAGTTTCAAGTTTCAAAAATGTGACTATCAATCATAGTGTTCTCTTGACACTCAGGAAAGGTCATTAATTCACAAATAGAAGAAATACATGCAGAAGAGGTCAGATCCAAGGTGCTCTGATGCAAATCTGATGTGACATGGGCCCCAGAGAGGGGAGACCGGGAAGCATGCTGAATGGGTCGTTTTCAGAGCATGTGAACAGTTAGCTAATTCAATATCCATGCACGCAAGAGATCTGTGCTGAATGAACAGTGATACTACTGGACTACTAGATACCACGTAACTACCCATCAAGTTTTTCCAATAACAGAACCGCACCAATGCTAAATTTCTGCCAAACGAGGCAACACCATAGCTCAGTGGAAAATGTGCATTAATAATTACCAAGAAAAACAGCAGATTCTTTTGCCAAGATGCAACAGAAATGCTTGCTGAAATCTGCTCTGCTTTTCTGCCTGGATAAAGCCAGGGGCCTAGCAGGCAGGGACCTGCTCCATGCCCTGGCTTCTGCAGCGTAGTTTCAGCAGCGAGCACGGCGGACAGCACAGTACAGCACAGCCGTCCCGAGGGGAAGCTGTACAGAAATAGAACCGGGGATGGAAGGCCCACAACCAATAGGAGGAGGAGTAAATACACAACAGCTGTTGCCCGGTAAGTGTTGGCATAGAGATGGAAAGAGCTTGGAGAACTAAGCCAGGGGAGTTAAATTTGTATGTATATCCCTCGCTCTCTCTCACCGTCTCCATCACACAGATGCACATTGACACACATATGTTTATGTATATTTAATGATGCATGAGTTCAGACACTTGGATTTTGCCAGATGGCTTCTCTGCTCAATCCCACGTCGGAGCCATTGAAAAAACTTCCATGCATTTATATCTAACATTTTACAAAATCATTAGCCAGTAAACAGACTGACTTTCATGAATGTGGTTTGAATGATGAAAGCTCCAGGGTGACCTTGTTTACCCAAAACTGCGCCTTGTCACTGAGGGCTAATGCAACTCTAAGCCTCCGACACCAATCCCAATGCAGTTCTGCCTGTGGATGGGTACCAAGAGCCGGTTCTGAATTGAAAGAAGACGGAATTCCTTAAAAGTGCATTTCGATTCTGCTTATCAAATCCTGAAAATTTATTTTCAATTGGAATTTGCAATGAGTGAAATTAAATGAATTTTAAATCAACTGCCAAGACCTGTTGCGCTTACTTCTATATCACTGATTACGTAATGTGGGCATCAACGCGCCTGCAATAGGCCACGCCCCACAATGGGGGAAACAATCAGTTGCACTCTATTTAGTCAGTATTAGCAGTCAGTGAATTATCAAGGCTATAAAAACACCAAAATATTGTCATTTGGTGGGCTGTACGAATAAAGCAAAGAACCCCTATTTTAAGTTTTATGTCCTCTCGTGCAAAAAGACTGAGCCAATAAGGAGAAGAGTAGAAGCAGGCCATTAGATGTCCGGGGAAAGCCAGAAACACTGGGATCCTGAATCAAGCCACATCTATATTTGTAATAAATTAGCCATTTTGTCTCCAGTAAGTACTTACAGCCTCTTAGCTACAGCTAATGAAAGTTATGTCAGAAACGGTAATTTGCATGTGTTTCTAAGTTGTTTTTTTAGGATGTGATGTGACATGCATTGCCAACAATGTCACAAATCACATCACATCCTAAAGAAACAAACTTACGTTAACGTTAGTTAATAGCAGCTATCATAATGTTAGTTAAAAGCAGCTTTTTGCAGGAGCGCGCAGAAAACTTCAAATCTGGTTTCTTGTTCTTGTTTTTGTTTTTTGTACAGCCCACCACACAACGGCATTTAGGCATTTTTATAATATTGATAATCTACCACCTGCTAATAACTCTATGGAGCATAACATATTGTGTTGCCCCATCGTGGGCGTGGCCTTTGCATTACAGGTTATGCACGGTCTCCATTTTACTTTAGTTTACAAAAATGACAATTACATTTTATGGCAGCCTAAATCTGCTGCAAATAAAAGGTCGTTTTGCATACAACACATTTTGGTTTCTTTTTGTGCTCAATGTCAAGAACCTGAACCAGGATTCGTAAGAGTCGGATTCCATAAGCAGAATCGGAACAGTAACTGGAATCGTTAAAATCTAAGTAACAACCAGCTCTATTTGTGCATGAAGCACAGGTCCACTCAGCAAGAATGCATTATCAGAAATTCATAGTGATGCCACTCATATACAGCTGTTCACACATTCATTGAGGCAACAGACAGATTCAGATCCAATCCACATCCACCTTTGATTGTCTATTTCTTCTCGCTCCTCCTTTCCTTTTCATTATCCAGAGTTTAAAAAAATAAAAACAGCAAATGAATAATAAGATGAGGTATTATTAGTGGTCTCTTGTTCTCTTTTACTTTGCCCCAGGCTGACTAGTCTTTGGCTCTGCCTGGTGCCCTTGCAAAGCCCCCAGAATGCAGCCATGGAGGACAGCTCCAGGCCACCCGAAGTCTTGAATGTGTGCCTCATTGGCCCTTTAATCTGAAGCCTATGCTTCCAGCACATACTGGAAAGTAAACAAGAGATAAACTCATCTTACCAGACTCCAGTGCTACCAGTGCTACCAGCTTCCAGCAGCTGCAGACTAGAGCATACGAAGCAGGCGACGTCCAAAGAGGATGAATGAGAATCATTGTGTGGAGGTCAACCTGACCTCTGCCCTGAGGCTGTCTGCTAACGGATAACCACTGCGCTGAGTAATTGGGCATTGAGATGCACATAAAACGAGCTCTTTTTCTGACCAATGCCCCAACACGTTACTGATGAGCTTGGTGACTGGTATCAACCATGATACACTTCTCTGGTTGCTAAGCCACTCTTTGAGGATCTAATATCAGAATACTTACAAAATTGAGAGCACCCCCAGAAAAGACAAGGCCCTGAGAGCTATTAGGCCGAGCCTCCTTGTCTGGCACTGTGGGCAGCTGGGCTCCGTAATACAAAAAACTGACACTAAGACATGAGACAATACAAGTCCAGTCCTGCCAGCCAGACATGAGGTAATCCTGTGCGTCCACACACACACGCACACAAACACAAAGTAGGCTTGAGCACAAGTTATACATCTGCTGTGGCAAAAGCCCAAAATAAGGCTATAATGGTACTTGGAACCTTCAGGTCTTCAAAACCACTGCCATTAATCATACTACTTTGGGGTGTTCATTCATAAAAATTGTGAATCAAAAAATGATAACTTCAAAGCCCACAATCTTAACCAGAACAACATGAAGTAGTCACATTCAATTAAGGTAAGTACCACAAGAACACATCATAATCATTGCAAGTAAACCCTTTCTTGAAAAGTAGCCATTAGGAGAAACCACAAGAGTGCAAACTGGCTGCAATCAATTCTGTAAAGGGCTTGGATGTCAAGTGTTTTAGGCACCGTTTACCGACGGGATGGTTAGAATCTGCACAATCATACGCTCCCAGTTTGCCACGTCCCGGGTACTATCTTTTATTTAGAATTGAGATGCCCCATGTAAAAATCCGTATCCCGGTCGTTATTATAAATGAGAACCTTCTCACTTATTGTTAAAGAATGCTAAAATGAAAGAATACAATTTCAAACATGGTTGTTTGAGCAAGACACAAGAAAGCAGCATGGGATTGTTCGTTACATAAATCTAGTTTGGAATAATAATCCCGTAATGTTGTTCGTAAATCAGTTCATGATATAATTTTGAAACACTTCACTCATCGCAGTTAAATGTAGTCAACATATCAACGACTAGCACTTGCCGAAATAGCAACAAGTTACTTGTTGGAACCAAGGCCATCGCAAGTTCGCAACTGCATGTGAAATGTCATAAAATACCCAGCCACCGTGTTGTTACATTAACGTACTACTAAAACGACAGGCATGAACAAAGAAAAGAATTGCATTTATGAGAGACTGTGCAGTTTGAACAATACCAATACTTGATATATTTAGCTATTTTTATATAAGAAAATTAGTGACTGAGCACGCTAGCTAGCGTTACATCAATTTACAAACACGCTTTGACATCCTGAACTGCAGCCAGCTAAATGTTAAATGTGCTGCATAGCAAGCGAGCTACAGTTGTTATCTGAAGTTAACGTTACGCTATGCTATAACGCTGGATAGAAAAATTGGGGTTTGTTTTACATCACCATGAGTATTTCCTGCAGGTTCAATCGGCAACACGCACTGTATTATTTTAAAACAGATCGCTAGACTAACCAGATGACGTAAATAGCATCGATGAAACTGAATGTGAGTAAAGTGACACTAGAAAAACTTTGAACTATCTACAATTTAGCTATCCAGCCAATGTAGTAACGTTAGCTAGCTCTAACGTACGTAATAAACTCGGCTTGGCATCAGATGTCCACTATCTGTTCAACCGCACCATAAAACCAGCAAGTTATCGTTAGTCTAGATAGAAGAATTGCTTTGGCCTCTGTTGCAGCAAGAGACCGCGCAGCAAGTTAGCTAGACTAGCTATGCACCCACGAGAGGAATTTACGATTTCTTGAACTTGGATGTTTTAAAACGAAAGACAAAACTATTTCGCAAATTTAGATAACATTAGCTAAGAAGGTTCACAATAAAGACTCACTCATCATTTAAACATAATAGCTCACGCTACAAACTCTTGCTAGCGCCACTACAGTTAAAATGACACAGAGCATGTTCAATTGGGTCGGTATTGAATATACTAACGAGTGTAACGTTCGCCAACTTACAAACATTTGCCTCATCAACATGGCAATATAACAATTTGTCAGATTTAAACCCCTTTAAATAAACAAAAAAACACGTGACAGTCTTTATGAACACATATAAAAGTAGAGGCATTCAGTTAAACGCCAAACGAATGAACCGCGAGAAAAAACGGGTCAAAAAATGTTATAAATATATTAACGCTATACATAAACCTGATAGAACACTGCTAGCAGTTTGGATATATTGCTAGCTAGCTAGCCATTACAACAATAGGTAGCGAACGCTAGCTGTGCAGTATTGCGAATATAACGTCATCGCACAGTCTTAACCTTCTTTACACATCTGTATGAGAAATGTGTGAGCATAAAGCTGAAACCTGGTCTCACTCACCGCTGATTTACAAACACGTCTTCACGAAAGAAAATCCTCGAAAATGAACAATTTCTGTTTAAATGTGCTACAACTGTAGAATCTTCCACCGCACGTTCCTCCGTTGCTGTTTCAGTTCCTACAGTGAGCACGTCGATCTCGCACTCGGGGGCGGAACTATGGTTCTTGTAAAACACCCCCAAACAGACAAAACGAAATTTCAAACGCTAGAGCAGTGCCAGTGGCTCTCGAAGTTGGTCCTGTGAGTTCATTGTGTATTCAGGTTTTTCTTACAACCAATTTATTGACCAGTTAAGAATTAAGGTTTTTAAAAACGTGTTTAAGTTGTACTATATTCCCCCCCTTTCTTATTTTAACATAATGCAGGTCTGTTATGTTGCCATTTGCTTTGTCTTTGAACCCTGAAATTGTTTAAAGAGAGTCTGTCTCCCTTTGGACTCAAATTATTTCACATGGTTGGTCTGTAATAGATTCCAGTAAAAGGAATGGCCAACATCTTTCTAATGGAATCATTTCTCAGAATTTATCTGAAAATGACAGAAAATGAAGGTATTAGTTAATCTGACTGAAATATTAAAGAATATGAATAGGGAACATTTTTGTTCATGATGTGCATGGGCATTTCTCATATAGCATGGGTTTTTGAGGGTAATCATCCCTCAATGGACATTTGAAGTGTTTCATTTGGAACAATTAGCAGCTTGTTACAGTTCGAGTTATCAATAATCCGAATGAAAACCAGTATGTTTGGGAACCACTGCTCCAGAGGGAAACCAGTCTAGATTGGGAAACCAATATAGAAAGACCACTAGCTATTAAACCAGTGGACAAATTGTTTATCTCTTAAGCATTTGTTTAAGATCACTTGCAGTTCTGAGATACTTATTTAAATTATATGCATAACTAATTCCACCTCCTTTTCAAAATATTTTGTTTTAAATAACTCAACTGGAATTGTCATTGTTCACTGTAGTTATACATTGAATTGAATTGATACGGTTACACAATAATAATAAATAAAAAGAATGGTTTGAGGGGTACTGCTGGTTTGTCATGGGAAATGTAACTAAATAGAAGAGCCTTATTGGGTGAACTGTGGCTATAATCATATAATCCTCTTTTTTCTCAGAAGAATTGGGCCAACAGAAAATGGAATAATGGGGGACAGTAGCAGCTGTCTGTCTCTGCATGTGATTATTAAATTAAATGCAAAGAAATCTATCTGGGACTTGTAAAAACCAATAACATAATACTGGTGTGGTTCTAATAAATCAGTATTTCCTGTAAATCTTCTCTGAGCCAATTTGTCACTGTATTGGTAGTAGTTGATTAAAACACAGAAATACAATCTAAATCCTGTAGAAAACTGATCAAAAAGTAATGCTCAAAACAATTTGATTTCTGTCCATGTAAAGCACTTTGGGCTACCTTTTGTGAAAGTTGATATGAAAATAATACATTTTAAAATGCAATTAAGCATTGAATCAAAGTTTAAGAAGCCAAAAAGATATTTCATTTGAGCACAAGAAATATTTAAACATATCTTCCCATGTGTGGTCTTGTCAAGCAGTAATTTGTAATGAACCAGTTAAAAAACAAAAAACAAAAAAAACAACACTAATCCTACGTACACAATAAGAGCACCACCTGTCCATGGGGAAGGGAACCACCTGGTGGAGAGATTAGTGTCCACAAAGAAAAAAAAAAGCTGATACAAGACAGAGCACATTCTGAAAATGTGTTTATTTTCTTCAGTCTATGGTTCTACTCTATCTTGACAAAATAGCACTATCGCTGGTGAAGGACTCCAGCTGTACAGACAGCTAACTGCACAACACTGCTTTCCATGGAGCTTCACACATGTTTAGAATAAAAAAAGACTCATTTTTGACAAGCGATATAAGAGGCTGAGGCAAATACCCTTTGAAGGTTAATTTCGAAGTAATAAATCCTCAAAACGAAACCTGGAAAACATGGTCAGAGATGCTACAGAATCCAGAGATTTCAAGGTTTATTAAAAATTCCACAAAGTCAGTAGTTAACTAACCTATAGAGAAGAGCTAAGAAAAACCAAAAAGGATTCTCTCTTTTCCCTTGAATAGAGTGCTGAGCCAATTCAATGCTGAAATATGACAGGACAGACCAACACAATTTAAATACAAAGGAAGAATAGAAAATAAAAAAACTTAATTGTGAGGCTGAGACCGCTGAAGAAACAGGCAACATGACTATGAAATGACAGATTGGACTGGGGTTGAAGGTAGCTAAAGTACAGGAATGAATCTACTGAGGGAGCAAGGCCTTCTTGGACTGCATGCCAAACCGCCGTCTGGGCCCTCTGCAACCAATCTCAACGTCTCTCTACAGGAAAATACACACAATCACACAATATGGTATAACTGTAGGTAGGACGAAAAAGTCAAATAAATTACCTTTTCATTCATAATAAATAAGAGGAGTACAGAAATCACCCAGGGAACAAAACAAAACAATGCGGCTGGATAGCAAGCATTAAGACGACAAAGGGATAAGGAAAAAAAAAAAAAAACAAATTACACAAAATATGAATTAAAAAACATTTACAGTAAAAATAAATCTGACAAAATGAAATCTACAAACTGTACAATTTCATTACTTATGGCTGATGCATTTTCAACATACCAAGGTACAAACCAGTCTCTCAGTTTCGCACACATACTTTCCATCATAAGTCTGTTATACTGAAACAGAAAAAGGAATTGAAGTGAAAATGGGAAAAGGCAATTGTCATAGGAAAAATGGAGGGAGGAAACATGGCTTTATATAATATGTAAGAAGGTTCAGTATGAATACAGTATAGGTTTAAAATAATCTTTCGGAACATCAGACTCCCTTCATAAATTCAGAGAATTTGCATGTTCAAATGAAATTAACTTTCTACTAGTCATCTCAAGCCTTTGGTTAAAACCATTATTAAGCATTTCAAAGCATTTATTGAATACAAACCCTTAAGAAAATCTCAGCAATTGCAGTTCTTACATAAAATTTCTTAGTTACAATCCTTTCTTTTTCTACACTGTGACACAGATCACATATTGTCATGGCAACAAGACCATTTTCATTTTAACCTTTTTTGTTTTTACAGCCACTGCTGAGACAAGCAAGCGTTTAAGAATATTTTCTTTTTTGTTTTCTTTTACAGTAAGACTGGTTATTCAGACAGAAAACACATGCTTTAACCCATTTCACTGATTATGACAGTAACAAAAATAACTAAATTTACATTATTAAAAAGAGGGTTTATAATATCAGAAAAGTAAGTGCTGAAACAACTGTATTTCTTATTTTGGTTGACAGTACATCCTTCAGCTGGTAGCTGACTGCAGGACGTCTGCAGTTCTGAAAGAAGAGCCATGTCTTGCAGTCAACATTTTCTCTTGCGAACCCCCAGCCAGCCTACATTTCCCATGAATCATCCGGGCCATCTCAGTTAAGTCCATGTGCGCCTCCTTCCCGTAGCCCTGAATAGGGTTTGTCTGCCACTGTGCGAGTTATACTGTCTGGTCGGATTTTATTCTCGAGTGTCTGGGTTGTTGTCGTCTGGCTTCCCCGCAGCGCGGATGAGGAGCTGCAGGGCTCGGTGGCGCCCTCATGTGGAGCAGCACAGTGCGATCTGCTGCACCTTGCCCAGCTCCGTCAGCAGCTGCTTGATGCGGTGCTTGAGCTGGGGCAGACGGGCCAGGGGCTCCGGGGGCTCCAGCTCTCCGGTATAGTCCAGCCAGCTCTCCAGCACTGCAGACCGGGCAGGAGGGAGAGGAAGTGCGATGTTATGGCCGTCAGTACCCACATTAATCCAGCTAACACAATTTCAGTCAATGCCATGCTCATCAGGACTCAGCAAAGCAGACACCTTTTGAGACCGTGCATGTAGAGGAACAGAAATTTCACAGTTGCACAGACGTCACCATCAATGAGTGAATATTCTAGCCCGGGGTGAGACTGCAGTTGAGAGTTTTCACAGTATCCTTAAATGAATAACAAGCTGGAATGAATTACAGGCTGCTGGACTGGTTAATCAGCCTTAAATCCCCCTGTAAGGCTGTGAGCGACGCCGTGTGTCTGTAGTGTAGGACTCACCGTCCAGCTCCCGCTCAATGAAGTCCATCCTGTGCGTGACCTCGTCCTGCACGGCCTCTATGTGGTCCAGCAGGTTGATCTGCCACTGCTGCTGCAGGCTGCTGTCCGTGCTGCTCTTACCCCCGGCATCGCCGTCCTCGCTCTTTACCTCGTAGCTGTGCTCCACGCTCAGCTTCTTACAGCAGTCCGCCTCCTGGAACCACACGCACAAGCACCACCTTTAGCCACGGCCTACTACAGAACTACAGCCAGGCTTGTGATTAGAGCTGAGCAATATGGCAATAAAATATTGATATTTCTAAGCTTTTTGGCAATGTACGATACACATCTCCATATTAATGCATTCTCTGAAATAGCCAAACAAAGTGACCTCTCCTATGAAATGAATGAAGAGGACAGGCCGTGGTCACCTTGGTGTGGAGGGGCCGGTCCAGCTGCAGGTGTATCTTGCCGCGGTCGGGGTCCAACGGGCCCCCGTAGCGCTGCTCCAGCTCCAGCAGGTCCTCGGTGCTGCGCAGGCTGTCCTCCAGCTCGGAGCCGCGCGTCTCCACCACCAGCCGCTGCTCCACCGCGGGGTAGTACGTGCGCGGCTTCTGGTAGCAGTGCTCGCTGCTGATGTACGAGTCCTGGAAGGAGGGGGCGCGGCACGGCTGCTTCTCCGCCGCGGCCTCCGCCGCTCGGCTCCTCTCTCGCTCCTCCCCCCCCTCGTCCGTCGCCGGGGACGGCATCGCACCCGTGTCGGCCCCGCCCCTCTTCCTCGGCTTCTCGGCCTGCTTCCACGGCTGGCACCACAGCTTCAGGTCTGGGTGCGCCTGGGTCCTAAAGGGACGACAGAGCGGTATGAGGAGAAATGCTAGCCCAACATGCTGAGGTAAGTCTATTTCATTTATGTAGATGTACTAGGATTCCCCCCCAAATCGATTAATACGGCTAAGGAATGCGTTCCCTGCTTCCTGCCAGCAACCGGAAGTGAATTGCTCTTTTTGTCTTGTTATAAAGCTTTGTTTCATCCTTTCCCTGTCGATATTGCCTTTCCGAATTCCTGGGCTGTGCTCCCCTTCCCCAGTTCTTGATCATGTGACTGACAGGAAGACCGAACTCACTGCAGGATGCTCATCTTCAGCTGCAGGCCGTTGAGGACCTCGATCACGCGGTGCACGTCTCCCAGCAGCTGGTGGGTGGCGGCGATCTTCTTGGCGTTCTGGTGGGAGTAGTTCTCCTCCAGGAATGGCAGGCCGTACATGTGCCCGCTGCTCAGCCAGTCCCTGTCGTACCAGTACCGTAGGCTCTGCCTCTGACCTGCACAAACACAAGCGTTCATGTGCACTCACATACTGGAATACAGATACGTCTTCAAGCTCCAAACCCTTCTGTTAGCGTAAACTTCTGCAGTCAGTATCCCATTTCAAAATTATATTTATTACACTATGCATTGCACTTAAATACAAAGAAATATAATACAACATGGCCGTATTCCTTCTCTGATCCTTAAGATATTGTTGCAATTTTCTTTTTAGGAAACAAAGGGTATGCCAAATGGAAGTTCTCCTGGTACGTGAACGGACCGTGGATTGTAAATGCACATGCGCACTGCCTCCAGCAGGGACAGCGTTTGCATGGTGCTCACCTGGCGGGTCTCTGCATATGTAGCAGGTGTACCTTTCTGGAACATTTTCCTCCAGGAGCCCCATACAGGTGCCATGTTGCCAGCATAGACACTCCTCACACTGCACATGTAGGACATACAAGACTCCATCACAACCAGCCGTTACA
The DNA here is from genome assembly GCF_018555375.3 of Anguilla rostrata. Lineage (NCBI taxonomy): Eukaryota > Metazoa > Chordata > Actinopteri > Anguilliformes > Anguillidae > Anguilla > Anguilla rostrata. Next base: position 19,522,572 of record NC_057943.1, on the reverse strand, counting down.
AGTCAGGCAGCATGGTGCATTTAAATATTTCCCACTGTGCAAATAGTACTGAACAATACATCAGTCTGAGTGACTCACACGTACACGTAATATCCCATCACATCTGAGGGCACTGAGATGCAGGTGCCACTTAAATACTTAGTGATTAAAGTGGATTGTGAGCAGCTCCGTAAAGGCTAGAAGGGCTGACCAGGCACGCTGCTCCCTCACCTGAATCATGAAGTCATTCTCCTCCTGTACCTCGCAGACACAGCGCACAATCTCAAAGCCATGCGCCGACATGGACACGCCCTGCTCCTGGGGGGGCGTGGTGACGTCCAGCTCCACCCCCAGCTCGTCCTCACTCCACACCGGACTGTCTGTGGACCAGTCGCTCGCGCTGTCCTCATCTGGGGAAGAGGGGAAGGGCCGTTCAGACCTTGCCATGCGCTCAGGTTTGTGTGAGCCCGCTGTCTGCAAAGGACTGGCCTCCCATGCTAGCATCTCCAAATACTACGAGTGACACCTTGTTAAAAGCACTTTCACTGCCTGATGTACTAAACATGTTCCACACAATTTAATTAAGCAGAAACAACTGATCAGTGAATGCACAAAAGCTCAATTATTTTAATTGCAAGTGAATGGCTAAGCCTGAAAGCTCAGCACGTCTATGAAATATGAAGTGTGAAAAAATAATTTCATCAGCTACCACAAAATCACTGAGAGCAGAATACTGAGAGTAAGAAACGTTCGCTGATTAAAATGCCCTTAACATTACTACACATTTCTTCCAGTGGTGTCTTCTAGGTCACAAATTGACTTGGTTAAATCTGTCTTTTTTATTATTCTTATTTTTTACTTTGCATGGAACAAGAACAGCAATAAACAAGTACGCAGGCTAAAGCATGGGTTAAAATAGAGAAATCCTATGAGATTTTTAAAGTGTCCACATAGGGACAGTTGGGAGGTATCTCACCTCGACATTCAACCAGAATCTGTATAAATGTGTCTCAGGTAATGGCTCAAGAACTTACCACCATGGAACCATTATTTTCTTTACTGATTGGGAGCATTAAGCAGGGTTCATACACTTTTTCACCAATGATTTTCAATGACTTTTCCATGACTTCTCCACAACCTTTAACTGAATTTCCATGACCAAAACAAATGACTTTATCTCAGCGGGACGATTTAAAATTATTTATTGTAACACTAAGTAAAATTAGGTCTGCATCTGCAACATATGGTGCCTCTCTAAAACAAATAAACACCAGACAGACACACTTAGATACATTCTCTCATATTTTAATTCGAATAGTTTAACATTTTTGTCAATGTCTCAGACAGGGCTCGAAATTGCGACCATTTTGGTCGCATATGCTCCCGAAATTTTACCTGTGCGACCTCGAAATATAATTGGGAGCATTTGTGCGAGTGCAAATAATTGTTCTGGTGCGACCTTTTTTTTTTCTTTTCTTTTTTCAGTCTAACGTCTCTTCCTCTGTACATTCGCTAGTTAGTACACTCAATATGTGCCTTGGGAGCTGACGGTGACCCTTCTAACCAATCGTGAGCTTGACATTCTTACCTTTAATGCCGATTTTAAATTGGTTAATATTAGCCTTCAATCACTCCCTTTCGCAGCACTCCACTGTCACGCGACAGAGACCTAACGCGGTAACTAATGTTACCTGAAGACAAAAGTTTATGTTCAATTTATTAGCCTTATCGAAAGCTGAAAAGTTGAAGCGAACGATTACAGCATTTATTTTAAAACATTAACGTAGTGTTTTGTGTAGCGACCCAGTTGAAACAGCTAATTTCTCCGATGCCGTTTACTGACGGTTGATTTAATTAGCGGTATTAATGTGACGAGAAGCGCTTGGTCGTTTGAATGCATAACACGCATTCAAACGACACATTTTAGGCGTGACAATTTAACTGTTATTTGTAAACAGTACTGTTATATTGTCGTTTTTTATCAATAAAAAATGTATTGCATATAGTGTTGAAGTTGGGAGCACAAGTGCTACCAAGTAAAAAAGTTAATTTCGAGCCCTGATATATTATTGAAGCTGCACTTCCCTGGTATATTGTCGGCACAGTAGGGCCTGCGTTTACTAACTGCTACATTAGCAGAAGCGTGCCTGTAAACAGACTGAGCCAGGCCGAATTAACTTCTCACACCACCAAAATACCGCGAAGGTTACGTGCCAATTTACATTTTATTACTATACATACTATTTTTATGATTTGATTAATTAGTAATTATATTTGATGCAACTTTAGCTACATTTCCATTACTTTTCAGAAAATATTATTTTCCATAGCTTTTCCAGGGCCTGGAAATTGCATTTTAAATTTCAATGACTTTTCTAGGTTTTTCATGACCGCACGAACCCTGATTAAGGCCTGCATATGCAGCATTTCTCAATGCTCTTCCTCCAAATGAAGTCTATTCCTACTGATCCTGTTCACTTTTTCCTTAGGTCCACTGAAACCAAGCTGAATGTGCTTCAGTGCAACACAGCCAGAGAGCACAAAAGCAGGCAAAAGTGTCATCTAAAGGACCAGCAAATGGCATTAGCAAAGAGTATACTGAAAAAGCAGGAAGAAAAACTCAAGAAAAGAGAAAAGATACAAGCTCTTGATACCCACCGTCCACTTGTATCTGTTCTGTGTTGTATCCCGGGCTGGAGTTGTATGACAACTTGTGTTTGTGTGAAAGGGGGAATTTGTGTAACAAATTCAATTTGGATTGAACATTGAACATTGAGATGTCAATATTCTCTTCACTACCCGTATACTCTGTCAAGGGGAAAGCAAATGCATAAGAAAATTAAACACTTCAAATTTCAGGACACAAACAAACAAAAGGCTACTCTACCAAGGGACAGAAGAACAATGTTCACAAACTGTTCCAGATGGACCAAACAATGACAATCAAATTCAATGAAAATAGCAAAAATGAAAGGACCAATTTAATTTTGTACGGTAACAGAACTTAAATTAATTTGTGTATTTGGTGAGACCTTCTTAAACTCACCACACATTCTAAAAACAATCCGACAGCACACTTAGCTTCAGGACAGTCATGGTGTACAGTATATTATAATAATTTCAAGGTATCCTTCACAGTTTGCACTAACTTATGTGCTCAGTGTAGGCTATAAAAATAATACATCTTTAACTGCAAAAAAATTTCACAAACAATACACAACTATATAGAGAATGATTACAACTTCCCTCCACCTCTTGCTGTTGATAGCATATAGAACACGCTGGAACACAACTGAGAAACTGAAGTTATTTTAATGATATTCTCAAATGCTACTGAGATGTCCAACCTGCAGTTTTCTGATCTGCTTCTAACAGTATAGGGTGTATTCTGTTTGGAACCAGTGGAAGTAATCCAATTACATTTGCCCCCACAAAATGAGAAGAGTGCATGTGAGGCATGGTGACTAAACAAAGGCAAATCCGCAGGGTCTGTTCTCTAATAAAGTTGTAAATGCTGTAAGAGATCTTTCAGTTTCTATTTCAGCTTGAATGTAACCATCTCCAGGTGTTAAATGCATCATGCATCATCACATGGTATAACAGAAAGTAATTTTATTGTGCCCAACACAATAATGTTTTGGGTAGAAAAACGTATTGCCTTGGTGCATGGTCCTGCGTAAATTAACCAATGAATGCAAAACGTCAGAGGAAACATTTACGGTATTCATCAGTTATCTTTCTGAACCCTCCATATGAGAGAACTATAAATTATACTGATAATCCTAAATAAACCGGTCAATGAAATGGACTGCTTTCCCAGGGCAGAAGCATACAGACTTCAAAGTTCAGGGGTCATCCTGTCCAGTGTTCCCCACAGATCCAAATAATCTGACATTTCTGGATATTGACCAGATTAGTGGCCAGATTGGAGACTTGTGACTAAATGAATTGAGTTTGGGAGATCCAAGTGACACCAGCCTGGGCTACAATCAGCAGTTGCAGCCTTTTCCATGTCGCCCCTCTTCTGTCAGACAGGAGGAAAGCGCATAGAGGCAAAGCAAGAGAGGTTACTGCTGGCTGAACAGAGCCCGGAATCCCTTACCTGACTTGGACTTCTTTTTCTTCTTCTTCTTTTTCTTCAGTTTGATGCGGAGAAAGTCCCTGTGCTTCTTTTCTTTCAGCTTTTCTCTCTCTTTTGTTACAGCTGTACATGAAAAAGTGCAGCCCATTTGTGAAGATGGTCCATGCTTAAAGGAGAATTTTGCCCATATTCAATTCTATGTAGCCTATACGTTTCTTTCATCGTTAATATGGTACAAAAAAGGCATTCATATTTATACAAGCTTGACACATACAGACATTAGCGTTCATTTATGTAACAAGATCTTGACTGTCGTGTCAGATTACAGATATTGACTTATGGGTGAAGCTGGCCTGGGGCAGGAAGGTGTGTGCACCTGTCTCGGCCCCGCTCCGCTCCCTCTCCTTCTCCAGCGGCTTTCGTCTCTTCTCCAGCTGGTTCTCCTTGCTCTTCTCACGCAGCAGGGGCCGCTGCTGATCCGCAGCGCAGACCGCAGGGGGCGCTGACGTGCGCCTCTTCTCGTTGAGCCGCGTGGCCTTGCCGTCGCCGCGGGGGGAGTGGAGGGCTCTGTGGGTGCCGTGCAGCGAGGAGTCTGCGGAGGAGACAGACAGACGGACGGACGGCACGGGACAGCCAAGGCCGTGAGCCTTTATTAGCACAAACACAGTCCCACGGGCTCATGAACACGTAAGCGTGACCTCCAAGGCCGAGACACAACAAAAATGTATCGGCTAAAGCCAAATGTCTATTGATAGGTGAAGATAAAAACGAACATTTTGCAAATATTTTCATAAAAGCCCTGACTGCAAGCGTGCCGAAACAGTGAAAAGGAGGGGCCCAAAACGTGAGGGAGACTGACTGCGCCAGAGGGACTCACGCATCGAGGCTGAGATGGTGCGCCTCCTCTTGGGGCTCTCCTGGGCAGCCTGCTTCTCCGATGCCCTTGTCTGGATGCTCCTGGTGGGGCTCAGGTCGTTCTCGCTGGTCTTATCCGCCTCGTGGTAGTACTTCATGTGGTAGTGCAGGAGCTTGGCCTTGCGGAAGGACTTGAGGCAGCCGGGGGCTTTGCACTTGAAGGGGTTGTGGTCAAGTTCGATGGACAGAATTGGTGGAGGTTGGTTTTTAATGACTCTGTACACTGAAGGAATAGGACATAATGGATCAGTGAGTTTGGCCATTTGTGACTGTGTGTGCGTGTGCGTATAAATGGACACACAAAGGTTACAGTACTCACACGGCTCCCTGCTGTATTTGTTGGTGGTTGGCAGATGGACCTGGCGTCTCAGTACAGCTGTAAAGAAATAAAAAATACGTTTTCACCTTTCTTTTCCCACATGTACAAAAACTCACAGTGTTGAACTATTAATATATATACTCCTCACAGTGCTCACACCTTGTAATGCAGGCGATAGCTGAGATTCATCCACTGCCGGTTTAGGGTTATCTGTCAAAACAGTCACCCCTTGAGCTTCTTTATCATTGGTGGCCACAGCTGAGGGTGTGGGGGTGGAGTCTGGTTCAGACTGTTTCTGATTGGACGGATTCGTTGTAGGCCTGGATTCTGTAGAACTGTTTCTGTCTGAAAGGGGGTATAAAGGACAGCTCAGAATTGATATACTTGCCTGAAAGTCTTACATGTCATAAAAATAAGCATAGCAAAAAGTTAAGAGCTGCAAAAATACATAATAGTTAATGACAATTACAGACAGGTGAACCACCGGGCAACATACATAACAGTTCAGCACAATCAGCTCTGGTTAAGCCATTCACTACTCATGGAAACAAAGCCTTACAGCTGGCGTTCTAAATCTGCATCCTGGAGCCAGAAGTATATACTTGATATTTAGAAGGTGGGTTTGGTCCATTGAGGACACCCTCTGTCAAATATTCAACCAGAGAAACATGCCTCCTCATACCAGAACAGTGGTGAGGGTGACAAAGTTGAGAACAGGACACACCATGCTGAAGTAACAGATGGCTGTAGTCAAGAATTATTCTAACAGTGAGATCATTTTCAAGCACATACTCCACAATAAAAATATTAGAGACGGCTATAGACATTGTACTGGCATTATTTCTGTCACTATTACAAGGTTCACATTAGTCATCATGCTCATTTATTTTAAGAATGAATTTGTCTCCCTCCAACTTGGCAACACTTGGAAATGGTGCACAAATGAATGGTTGATGCATCAATAACTGTAAACAAAAATTCCACTAAAAAAAACACTACAGATCAGGCAGACCTGTGCTAGTGTCTGGCTTGCTCTTCTTAGAGGGCGTGTTCTGTCCCAGGCAGATTTTTCTCTTTCTCAGTTCGATGACATCACGCAGCTTTTCCCCCCGCCCTCCTGTGAATAAAGGCAAGTTGAGAAGTCACAACGGGGTCCTATTCTGACTTGGGGAAGCAAAGTGCTTTTTGAGCACTCTAACAGACAGGACTCAAGCATCAGATAAAAATGCAGGCTCACATGAGATATGCACCAGTAACTGAAATGGGTAGCCAGTTGTGGGCTGTACATTATTTAGTGCTACATGGCATGTGTTACCCAAGGACCTCCTTGGTGAATAAATGGGCAAAAACACCCCACCAGTACACAAAAACTGTCTTGTGTGTCACAAGCTACCATTGTTCGGCTTTAGTTGACTACAAGCCCTCTGCCACACCTTTCCTTTTAAAGATTTACTCATGTCACAATGTATCATTTCCAAGCTGTACAGCATGTATGAAACAAGGCCTTGGCTGAGCCCGATTCTTCCAAAGCACAGTAAGCCAAAAGCTCAACGCCCCTCCCTGAAGACCAAAATGAAAATAAAGCAGATCTGACTCGCTGTGAGTCAGCAGAGGAACTAGGCGCAGTTCCAGAGAAATTTTGGGAACACTTTCAGCGCATAAACCGCATATTGAAACCTCAGATAAACTGGTTTCTTCTCAGTAAGGAGTTATATATGAAATACAACCTTTTGACCATAGTGTCTCTTTAACAAACCATTTGGCAAGTTTGCAAACTTGGAATGTGTAACATTTTGTACATGTTCATTTAAAACTAGTCTGAAAGAGCAAGACTGGCTCACCCTCTGTGAGTCTGCCCCGTGTCCTCCTGGTGTGGGAGGGGCCGTCCTTTGGGGGCTCCCCTTCGTCCTCTGTACAGGGCCTGGTAGCGGGCTCAGACCCTCCCTCCTCTTTCATGTCTCCATCCAACAGGCTGCTGGAGCTCTGCTGCTGTCCTCCCAACTGGTCCTCTCCTCCTGCTGGCTCGCTCTCCTCCTTCTCCTTCACTCCGTTTATCTCCTCCATCTCCACCTTGGAGCCCGTCTCCGATGTCCCGGATCGTTCCCTTGTCCGCCTTCTACCCGATTCACCTCCCGCCTCCACTTTCACCTTGCTGTCCTCCATGATCAAATCTTTGTCTGGCTTAGTGTCCTCTCTTTCAGACTCCTGATTCCTAGTTTTCTCAATCTTCTCCTCCTCCTCGGTCATTCTCTTTCGGTGCTCAACTTGCACTTCCTCTGTGGAGGCATTCTTAGTCACTTTTGGCTTGTTGCCCTTTCCTTCCTTCGGTTTGTTATCCTCCTCTTCCTCAGTGTCGCTCTCTGTGTCCTGGCAAGATGTTCCACGCTTGTCCCTCTGGCTCTTGCTGCTGCCATTCTCCTGTATGCCACGCCCATTCTCCAGAGGCTTCCTGTCTTTGCCATTATGCTCTCTTGTAACTGGATGCTTTTCCCTGTTTCTGTCTTGGGGCTTGTTTCTACCTCCACCTCTCTGCAAGGAAAAACCAAAACGGGGAATGTGAACGTATCTGATAAATGACAGGAAATACCATCTTTCTCTGTTAGGCCATCTTCAAGAAGTTTACACTAGAGATGCACCAAAATGAAATCCTGGGCTGATAAGAAGAACCGATATTTTTCCAGCCATAGTGGGTTATGCTTGGGCCAGTACTACCCTATTTCATGATATACCACAAATGCAAACTGCAGCCAAGCTCCACATTCATGAAAATGTTGATGAGCATGGACATCGACTTATGAAGGAAAAATCTGACAAATGTGATATGTATAATGAAATTTTAACTTCTTTTTAACTACTTTATTATTAAGCTGAGAGCAGGAGTCTTGAGAGCCAACAAGTCTCTGTAAAGCTTTGCTTGTGAGTTTGGCTGGAAAATATCATAAATAAATAATAAATAAGAGATTCAAGATCAACATGATAAAGCTTTTTTGAGGATAACATCTTCCCTTAATTTACCGTATCAGCAGTGCATGAAATGCAGTACCTCTGTGGTGCAAGCATGTTGTGTCATCACACAGGTCACAATCTATATCAAAGTTTTTTTCTTAAGCCATCATTGGTTCATTTCTATAACAACACAAACCTGAAGGACAGATATCAGAAAAAGACAAACCTCCTTGTAAAAGGGTTTCACATGAATTCCCTTGACAGTCTGGATGACGCCATCAAAAAACTTAACAGTGTACGAGGCTGAAAAGCAAACAAAACAAATTAACCAATGCAAACAATTTTTGTCCAAACCATTTTCACAAATACAACTTCCAGAGCATCCCATTTTATGTTCCATGCAGTCATACATCAATTCAATTTTTTCACAGAAAAATTACAAGTTTCTAATTGTACGTCAAGGAAAAGTGCATTGTAGAATTAATAAATCATAAAGAGGTGAACACAATAATAACTAAAAAGGCTAGTTATCTGCACTGGATGTGTCTGCTTGTATTTTCAGAGGGCCTACCATCTTTGTTGACTGCCAAGACTTTAGCAGGATAGAAACGGCAATCAGACCAACTAGCCAGGACCTTTTCATTGACATGAAACCCCTGCAGGAGACAAAAACACAGATTAAAGATTATTTGGTATCTGATGAATTCACCACCAGACAAATATAACAATAACAATGGAAGGTGCTAGCGTGCTCAAAGTTAAGGGGTCATGAGTTGTGTGTTGGAATTATTTGTGTTTTGGGTCTGGCTGCTCACTGCTGTACTGGCAGTGACAAAAATCTGCACTAGTGAGAGAAAGAACACTTTTTCAAATGTATGTTGTAGTTATTTAAAAAATATGTAACAGCAGTGCAACCAGAAAGAACATTTCTTGCTGCTCTAAGATCGGGGTGAGGAGGCAGAAGCCTAGGTGATGAGAGCTCATTTGTTTTTACAATCCCGCCTGACCGGTGGCTACCCTTTTCTGATACCTTGCTTAGCTGACAGCTCAGGGAGTGGGAGAACTGTCCATCATACTTGCTTGTTTTTACCTTATGAAAAATCACAAGAGGGAAAAAGTACAAAAGGGAGAAAGTTGAGAATACTGTACGCAACAGCTCTCTGTTGCATGTAACACCAATAACTGTAGGGAACATGGAGATTTCAATTAGAGTGATAGGGAGACCTGACAACACAGTACCCAAAAAAAGAATGCAGCCATGGCAGATTTTTCAAAAAATCTTAAGTTGCTGAGGCAACATGACTACATAGAACAAAACAATACACACGCTGCTACTTCATGCCCAAAAACAGCCAGCTAGGCATAAACTAAGCAGGGTTATATAAGATGCGGTTGGATTAATCTTATATAAAATATTTATTTTGTGGGTCAGTTTTGCTTTCACAAATTACGGACTATAGGTCAAACATCAGGCATTCGCGGTGTTGCCAAAACTGAGACACATTTCTTTCAAACACTACGGTAAGGCCCATTATTTTCAGGCATATACTTACAGCTTTATAATTCATTACAACAGCACAAAAGTGCATGTGTCAGGTAAAAGTAAATAAAAACTGTAATTAGAGAAGAATACAATGGTAATAACTAGGAATACTCCATGAGTTTACCAATAATTACACCCTAAGGCGTGTATCGCAGTGATTGCACAACATGACGCACGTATTTGGTTATATGGCCCAAGCTTTGCAAAGTAAGTTGTTTTTGTTTTAGTAATGCACCAAGTTATTTTTTGACGTTCTGCTGCTGTGGGTTTGTATGACTGTACTGTACACTTACCGGGACAGGGGTGTTCTCCTGAAGCCCCTCCCTCCTCAGCTGTACCCTCTCTACCGGACGCAGGTACGGACTGCTCCAGTCAAACCACTCATCGTAGCGGTGGCTCCACTGGCGGTAGTGGATCAGCACTCTCTCCTCTTCATAGTCAATCTTCTCAATGTTGGCTGCATACCTGAGATTCCCATTTACGAAGTACAATGAAAAATTGAATTAATGGAATTAACAATGACATAGTCAGGAGGGCACAGACCAAAAACACCAAAAAGAAGGCATAACAAAAATGCTTTTCTGTTGGGAAAAAAATACAGCACCGTGTTTTATGAGTGTAAAATACCATTGTGATGAGGTGACTTATATTAATGAGAAAGAGATCAGAGAGAGAGAACACTGACCAGTTCTTCAGACTGTCTCGAGCCTCAAGCTGTGCTCCCACCTCAAAGGATATCCCTCTTCTGTTGGGGGGCGTCTTGGTCATGCTGCACACATTCAAGACCTACCACACAAACCAGGACACGATGTCAGGTTCCATAAATTAAAGGCCAAATGGGCCCACACGTCCAATAACATGAAGGGAACAGGCACAAAAATATGACAACTGGCTGGAAAGCAAATCACTTCAGGGATATTCATGCCTCTGGCTAGAGTTTTATGACTGGTTTTAGTCTCAAAAACCCAGCCTATGCTATGTTTACTCTGAAGTGTCAACTAAAAAGATGACTGCATAAGCACATGACAGCTTAAGACTGGAACCGCAGCAGATCATTAGTACCAATCTTGATTTTTAGTGGCATGGAGTAGACCGGAAAAAAAACATGTTGGAGAAAAAAAAAAAAAAAAAAAAAACATGAATGGGCATTGGTGCATGATCATGGTACAACCAGACAAATACAAAACTCTGAGCGCACTGCTGCCCCCTCCTGGCACGGTTCGGATAACTGTCGAGCCCAGCCATGTGGGGACTTCCTGTCTCCTCTTCTGATATCTTAATTAGACATAGCAGGGCACTTGCCTCAGAGCAGCAATTACACAGGTGCTATAAGAGCTGGCCAAGCAGGGAGCAGTGCAAAAAAAAAAAAAAGAGCAGGTGCATGCCGAGGCGGCTCTAATTAGCAAAGAGCTGAGCGTTGCTGACCGCCGACAGGCAGAACGCCTGCGACGTGAGGAGAGAGGAGGACAGACGCCAGACTGTCTTCCGTTTGTGCTGCCGAACACTGGACAATGCTCAACCGCAGAGAGGGGTGATGCCTGGGAACAAGTCTGTCGCTTCAGCTGCGACTCTACCGCCCTGGCTCTGGGTGTTGATTAGCCTGCTGCAAGGATCGCCGAGGCATTACAGGGCCAAAGCACAGCAAGCAAAATTGAGGAACTGGGCCTTTAAAAATCAAAGAGGACAAGTGGACTTGACGAAACACAAGTATTTCCTGCACTGAAGAAATGAACAGCCTTACCCTTAAAGTAATGCCGCAGGAAATGCTATGCAGCCACATGTCCCATATGTCTTTACATAGACCATTCTTCAGCACTCACCCTCAGCCACATCCATAACTAAAAAACTGCTCAAAACACGAATGGGGTAACTGACAGCTTTTCAATGATGTAGTTGCATTTTATTATTATTACTTAGACTGGTATATTCGTGTGACACGTTCACTTTGCACCCATAAAATATGGTCTGCTACTTCCAACATCACTCTTGTGCAAAAGTACAGTTTTATGATGCAATGAGAGCATAAACCATTTAAACTTCTTCAGTCGCACTTAGTGTAAAGCCGACTATGTACGCCTATTAGACGTCTCACTTGAATGATGAGCCAAGCTTTGGACATGCTTTTCTTAAACCACGAAAGACTCTTTTATACTGTTATGCAAGGGCCATTCCATTTGGGCTTACTAAACAACTATTTTCTAAATAAGTGATACACTGCATTCGTGTCTTGGATTTGCGATTAAACATGTGAACAGCAACCAATACAAATACGGCATCATCGTTAACCAGGTTTTTCCAACCGTTATAACGTTAACGGGAAAGACAAGCTCACTACCACGTTACGGAAATGGCTTCTTTCCACATAAAGACACCTAGCTAACGTTATTTGGCTTCCCTTGACAAAACTAGTACAACAGACAGGTAAAGCTTAGCGCCCTACTATGGTAACGTCAATAACCCCCATTAGTCTAATATATTTTGACATTTTATTTATTCGGTCTGCCACGTAATAGCAATATTTCACCATACCCCCATAAATACATTAATTTTTAAACTTAATCCGACTATGTCGCAAGATGGCTAAGATCAGGGTTTGCCCACTAAGTTATAATTACCGTCTACATCATAACTATAGACTAGGTACCGTTTTTTTTCTCTTAACATTAGTAGTCTGTTAGCTGACGTTAGGTTAGGGACCATTAATATTCCGCCATGACCGATTAAAAATGATTAATTTTACATTCGTGTACTTCGGCGATAAAAGCAGTAAATTAGAAAGCCTCCCTGTGCCCAGGGACAGAGGACCACAGACCACGTGAACTGTTAATGTCGCTAGCTAGCGTAGCTTCAAAGCGTGCATTATGTCGTCGGCTCGGTACTCGGCAAGCTAGCAACCGGCAAAAAGGCACGCCATTTTTAAATGTGTCTTGTTTACAAGAATACAAACCTTTAAAGGTGGTTTGCGCTTAAAACCAAAAAGTGTATAGATTGCGTTGTATTAGATTATACAGCAGGTGATGGGTGGCCCAAAGTTTTAACAAAGGTAACTGTTAGCTCACTCTACCCTCCGCAAAGCGGATACTATGCGAATGAGCACGTGCTCAAGATTCTAAAGGTCTACTAACGTAACAAGGTTCTTAGGTACCAGATCAAGTATAACCACTCTGGTAACCTATGATTAGATAATAGCTTAACACATCACAAACATCGTATAGATGACCAGTGAATGTTTCAGCAACCCATTTTTTCCTCGCTACGAAACGCACAATCACTGCTACAGTAGCCTGGAAGCGAAATGACGCAAATGGCGCGCAATACGTTTCCTCCCCGTTGTTTATGCTACACGACTAGCTAACGTTAGCTAGCTCGCTAACACGATAGCAAGATCCGCGGCTACGCGCAGATGGATAGGCACTTAAGAGCGGACTTTCACAAGACACAACTTTAGTTTGTTTGCAGCAGATAGCCAAACATAAGCTTAAAAATAATATTACCAATACTAATATGTTTTCTTTTACTTTTCCACCAAATATGGCTTGCTAGCTCGCCAACTAACACAGTATCAATGATGGGAAACGTGTTTGCAACCTTTATCATGTTAGACATCTAGTTTGATAGCTTCGACAATAAAGAGTCGCAATAAAAGCACCTACACTTCAGATAAAGATTGCGGCTTCACAAACAGCAACGTATGCCTATATTATTATTCATAAATATCTTCCTAGGGAAGTAAATCCACATTGCTTACTTTTTCATCTGTATACCGATTTCGAAGAAGATCATTGGCCAAGACCACTAGCAGAACCTGAACTTAGAGATCTTATAGGCCGAGTGAGCCGTCAATCAGTATCTGACTTTACCGGGGCCTCTTCGGCCTGCTCCTGCACAGTCAGTGTACCGTAATTACGACACAGAAATACAAGGCTCTAACTTCCCAGAAAACTCCCCGAATCATCTGGAAAGAAAATCAACGACCGATTTACAGCGGGCTTCTATAGACACGTTTACATGAATATCAACATTTCTGAAGTAGCAGGCCCCTTCTCAAACAATATTATTTAATTTCCCACGTAAGTTGAATAGCAAGCATCAGTCAGTAGTACAGAAACACATGCGGGCAACTTTCATTTCTATTGATGCATCACCTCCATCATAAACGTTTGAATTTCATACTCCATAATAATGACATAAATGTTGTAGAAAATCGTTTGCACTATAAACAACTGCGTTGTGAGGCTTTACCTTGGGTTTTCTGGAGTCTTTCTTCGATAGTGATGCATGTACAGTTAGCTAGTCCTTCACGAAGCGTGCCGCCACCTTCCTTGCAGCGGTAGTCCACGCAGTTTATTTTCCGATTCTGCTACGGAGCAGCGAGAAAGAGAGCACCGCCGGTGTCACGGAGGGGGCGCTCATCTGCGCTTGCGCCACAGTGCGTATGTGCCCCCTTTCTCCCACTTCAAGAAGTGTAGAATGTTCTTTGAAAATCAAATGTTTTTTCTTCCATTAATTTTATCGTTTCATGTGTAGATGAAATAGGATTTTTCAGCATTCAAGTATATACTTTTTTTTAGCAATTACTATAATACAGGAGGAGCTATAATAACTCCGTCAAGTCGAAATACATCAATAATAATAATAATAATAATAATAATAATAATAACGGTTATTTTTCTTCTTCTTCTTCTTCTTCTTCTTAGTATTATTATTAATTTTAATAGCAGTAGTAGTAGTAGTAGTTGCAGTAGTACTACTAATAGTAGTATTAGTACTGGTGGTGATAGTGGTAGTAGTATTGCTCTTGCCCTTGTTTGTGTTCCAGCTACTACAGCAGTTAAGCAGCATAAACATTGAAAACAAACTTTAGCTGAACTAAAAAAAAAAAAACTAAAAAAGGCAGTATATGGTAAGATGCATCATTTCGCCAAATTATCTTGTTATCTATTGCGAGTGATGAAATGAAAACTAGAACTTTTTTTATAGTGGTCACTTGCAAAAACATGGCCCCAATGGTACACTGTACATCCTTAAAATCTCCCAAAACAACAATTATATAGTTACTCTCAGATGACCGCTTCAGCAAGCAACACTGTGATTCTAGCAAGCTACATAGCCTACATTTTAAATTTTATCTAACCTTCCTTGTTTCAATCAATGTGCAATGCAGGATTTTTTTTTTTTTGAGTGAACATTTCTTTTTCTACCCATCAGAGGGCAGTCAAAACAAAGATGTTTATTCACTTGAATGTAAATGTATTGTAAATCCCTTCTCATGGGGACATTTGCATTACAATTTATTGGTGTACAATTTCTTTGGGTTCATGTAGTAATCTCCAAGGGAATGGCTGGAGGAATCTGAACACTCTGGTAGCCTTGGTCAGTGCTGTCCACCAGAGCCTAAGCTACTGGGACCCCTAAACTGGATAAAGATCATCAGCTGCACAACAAACTGTGCATGTACATTTGCCAGCCAGCAGGTGGCGCTGGGAAGGGTTCTTGCTGAAGCTTTCATATATTGGATGGTACTTGGGAAGGCCTCTTCTATAAGGTGAAGCGATATTGGAAATTGTATGAAGGTGAGGCTGCAGTTGTCAGGACACTAATTCTCCAGCACAGCCATTTTTTCCTTGAAAACCCCCTCAAAGCCATTAATCATTGGGCCCAAGAGTGAAGTAATACCCACACTACAGACTGTTTAGTCTCCCCAGTGACTTGTTTATTAGACAGAAAATAAGTCAGCATTCTCAGTAGCACACTGCCTGGATTGAAAGACTATATTTTGGGACTACACAAGGCCTACATGATTTTTGAAATCATAGTTGGGGCACCATGGTGAGCCAAGGTATATGCCATAGTGAGCAGTGTGATGTAGTATCCCACTGTGCTACTGTGTTTGTGCTCCAGGCAAGAGTGTCTCTGAGTTGCTTGGAAATGGTTTTCACTTGAACCTGGTCATATTTTATGCACTATATTTATACATTTTTTTACCATCAAGACAAAATGGCTACCAATTAGAGGCTACATGGAAAGACTTACAGGTTGAAAGCTCATTACACATCCATAACAAGTTCCACGACTGTTACTAATTATTTTCTTGGATTTTTAATGTTGTTTTATAGAACACGCATGCAAAACACCATGGTGGATAATGTAAGAATTGCCCAATTTTGCCACCTATTTGTAAATAACCACATTAACCATTTATAAAGCATTATCAGTTTTGTATTGATCTTTTCTTGGTGTGTCAGTTGAAGGGTTAAAGTATATTTTTGTAAAAAAAAAAATGTAATTCTGATTTCCTGATATTTTTCTGAATATATAATACCTAAGACATAAGTCATTTCCCACAACAGTGACATTTTCAGAATACAGAATCATAGAACCATATTAGGCACATTGCCTTCATTTTGACTGTATTCCTGAATTTTGACGGTAGAAGATCTTTGCCACTTCCTTGAATTAATTAAAAAAATATATAATTATTAGTTATAAATAAATTAATAGAAGAAGAAGATAATTTAAAAAATGTATTTATATAAAAATGTATGTACTTGGTATGGTTGATGGCCAACAGTCATAGTTTGGATTGAACTGAATTACGACTAAAGGAAAAATATGCACCATATTTACTGTTGTGGCCTTAGTCTTCAGATGAAAAACACAAGACCGTATTATTTCTGAATGGGGTTATAATTTTTGTCAGACAGTTGCAATGATAGCAGTTTAACAGTGTGTCTTAATGAAGAAAAAACAAGGTTCTCAATAGTCTGTATTTAATAATCAATTGCACATGACAGACAGTTTTAAATCCTGGTTTTCATTTTTTCCCTAATTAAATGGTTTGTTTGTCCCCCCCAATCACTCAGTCTCTTGTCACCTGCTTGCCAGGGGTTATTAAAGATATAAATGAACATGTTCAGTGTGTTTGCCATCATATGAAAAATAACAGACGGCTTTAGTATAAAGTGGCATAGTACTTTAGAGGAGGTAATTAAACAGACACTCCCACAGGTGTTCTTGGGTTTTACCTGAACAGTGATTAACTTTAACCTTTAAGTGGAATGGCTAAGTGGCACTCACTTAATGTGACTCAGAGGCAATATTTTAAAGTGTGACCTCTAAAGAATGTGAGCAGTGAGGAGCTACTGTGAGGAATTACTGTAAGCTTCTCTTTGAGCTGTTCTGCTCTTGTAACAGTTAACTCCCTCATCACAAAAATACCAGTTCATTCTCCTTTCACTGAAAGTTGAGCTCTTTAAATACGCATTAGTTGGCCACAAAAATTTTAGTGGTCTATAGTGTGATTTTGATTTTAAACAGAGATACGAATCGTAACAATCAGAACAATCACTGGGTGCTCAAGTATAGAAATATCTACAAGCTCCGGAGATCAGGACGAGCTAACATACCAACATACGAATCATCTAACTTGTGGAATATCCATGCTATTCTTAAGTCATGAAGGCAGTATTTGTCCACCAGAGGTCAGTAAAGATTCAATTTATTAGAGCAGTCTAAAAAAATGTCCATAAAAGTGAGGGCAGCCCCCTTGTGGTGTAGATATACCAGGGCATAGCAGTACAAACATGCATACCCCGGTCATTCACTCTATGACATTGTTACATGAACAAAAGGCATGGATGGAATATCCTGCAACAATTCTCTTTCAAGTGATATCACCCTACTTGATAAAAATAATACACATATTTTATATATATATATATATATATATATATATATATATATATATATATATATATATATATATATATGTATATAGGTTACTGGTACAACAAGTTAGTTCGGTCTGGGTGTCTTTCCCAGCCTTATGGTGAACTGTAATGCTAGTATGTACAGTAACCCTGAAATAATCCACAACTCTGATGCCTATACATGGCTTCATTTATTCTAAAAAATGCCTATGAAGAGTCTCTTAAGATATTCAGCAATGCTATACATTTGGGGTTCCTATTCACCATTTCCTTTTGTTGTTCCTAGTGTCATGTGTTTTTATGCTGGAATATGTCACCATATTGCAGTTTGTCCTCACTCCCATTTTCTGTAAATACCATATACTTTAGAAAAAAACTAGATTGGCATGTTGCATGGGAACAGAACAGCTGACTAAGCCGCCCCCCCATGATAATCAGTGCAGGAGCTCCACACAATCATGTTTCACGCCCAGAGAAATGTCTGCATGCCAAGACAGAAAGGAGGTGGACTGAGGCAATCTGAAGGGGAACTGGGGCTAAAAACAAAATATATCTATGGTTGGGGAAAAAGGTGCTGGACCAAAGTTTTCAGAATCCCAGTTCAGAAACTGTTGTGTGTGGAAGCAGGTAGCATTATCTTACCATGGAGGCAAACTGTGTTGTGTAGATATCCTACTGCAGGTACATGTGGGGAAAAAACAGAAAACACATGGCACGTGAAAATTATGTAAATTTACAAACTTTATTTTTCCATTCATTTATGAAATTAGGGAGAAAATAAAGGCAGCCTCATCACCATTATGAACTGTCACTTGGTGTATTCACACACACACACACACATACGCACGCACACATATACAATATATCAAAAACTGGCAGGGGCATTTACAAGCGCCAACAGCATCCATATACAGGAAACAGCAGCAAGTACAGAGGAAGAGAAGCTAAGTGCAATACAGGAGAGCGACTTGTTGCTAGGTAACTGTAGTCAGGTACAGTTTAAAATAATACAGCTCACTTTTTTCAACAAACGTAATAAACAGTTATTCCAAAGGGAAAGCAAAATATACAATGAGAAAACACAAAGGCTGCAATGATAGCAGGCAGTCAGTGGCAAAGAGACAAAGTTATGAAAAAGTGAAAATCTTCTATCTTTAAAAAACAGGCTGGAAACAGAGTTAGCCTTGTGGATGTGAAAGTACAGTAATTAAGACCTTCCAATTCACTATTTACATCAGTGAAACTCGAGAAGACTGGATGACCGGTCAGGTTCCAGGAAATGTGCATCACTGCAGAGCATGTGCTATTTTCTGACAAACTTTCAGCTGGTTTGACTGTAGATTGTTCCCACAGAAAGCAGTGAATGGTAAAATATTAACATGCTGTACCTCAAACATTCAGCCAAAAAGATGGTTTGGGGGAGGGGGGGGGGGCGGGGTAGTACGTCCTGCAGCTACATAAAAGAATGTGAATCTAGTCCTTCATATCGCTATGTCAAAATGAATGCATTAACTTTACTAAGCTTGAAACTTACTAAAAGTTAATATGGCCAGTAAAAATACATAAAGCTAGTATTTCAGGACAGTAGATTCCTTTTTGAATAACAAAACAAAAAAAAAACCCCTCCGTTCCACCCTCCCCATTCTGGCATGAGTTTTGTAGCCTTGTCACATCTTGACAGGCACCAACCCCCATAGTCCTATCCCACATGCATTCAGAACTCCGCCCATTTCAACCGGGACATTTAGTAGGGTGTGCATTGTTAGGAAGACAGGCAGTCTGTGATGTAGCTATTGAGAGGGGGGCACTTTTAGTAGTAAATGATTAGGGAGAAAGGGAGAAAATTGAAACACTCACTGGAAAAGCTATGATGGAAAAGGGCTACCAACAAGCTAGCTAACCTCAAAATACATTTTCTGGCTTCACACACCCTCTAATTTAGGAATTCCAGCTTCCAGGAACAAGCAGGGGTATGCATGTGCACACAAACAATAGCACAGAACTACACATGCACATAGTGTAAAGACATTCAGTGTGTCACTGAACGCCAGTGTAGAAATACATTTTGGGGATGCATCATGGAGTCATCACCCGCCCCCCCCACCTCATCCATCAGCACAGGCCTGCGTAAAAGCCCTCAATGTAAGGAAGCAAACGGAAAAACATGTGGGGTGCTTAAGGCCCCAAACCCCAACCACACGGCTAAATATAACAGAGACATTTGGGGGGCAGCCAAAGGGGCTCTTCACTACGCAGCTGAAATACGAATTTCAGATAATCAACATTTTTGAGGCACAAGGTTTATTCTGAAAAGCAAGACCCTGCTATGTTTGCAATACCTTCTAAAAATATAAATGTGTGTTTTTTTTTGGTCTTCCTTCCAGCCTGCCACAAATGAACCATCTGATTAAAAGATGGACCATTTTGACTTTTGGTTGTATAGCTCATACATCCAGTCATAGCTTTGCATGAAGACAGAGCTCGCTCACATTTTCTCACATTCCTTTCGCCTGACTGCTAATCCCTAAAATTAGCATTTTTACAACCGCCTTCAAAGGTATAATTGTTTTCCTGTGTGTGTTCTGCAAACAGGACCTCTGGAAAGTGTATAACGCCTTGGGTACACCCCCAGCCCCTCAACCCCTCTGTAATTATCTACAGTAAAAAAGTTGAAAGTTTTTCAGAATAAAATTCTCCTTTGTTTTAGAAACTACCACAGAAAGGAACACTCACGGTTTTACCCATGGTTGTTTACACTCGTGTGTACAGACAAGGCCTTTCACTCTCCCACACAAAGCACAGGCCTCAGCCTGGCTGCAGTGGTCAATGGTTCCGGTCAACAGCTTTTCCATAGTAGTGGTGCTGGAGAGAAAATAAATAGGTTCCCCGTGAGGTGCCAAGAGACAGGCAGTTGCTCAGCGTTTGCTCCTGGCAAGCCCCCCTGAACTGGGCACAAGCCCTTTCACCCCGCATCTCCAGCTCGCTTTACCCAAAAGTTAAATTAAATAAAAACCAAACCAATCAGAATTAAATTATAATAAGAAGAGAATCACTGCTTTCATACATATTTCTTAAAAACGAAACGAAAACAAACAGACAATGGTTATATTACATGGCCATTCCATGATGTGTGCCAGTTTGGATGGCATCAGTGCAAGAGGCACCACTCACAACCACCACAGAAATAACAGATTAAAATAGATATTACTCGCACATAAAAAAGAAAAACAAAACAAACAAACTTTGATGCTTTTTACACTGCTCGTGCATTATTGTCTATTCACAATACACTTCATATGATGAACTTTAACAGCACAGTCCAGTGTTTGTGGACATTGGGAGATGACCTGCATGACAACAGTTTTCTCATCTAAGGTCCCCTTGGTCCAAAGATTATTAAAAATACGAATGGAGAAAATGAACAAAGATCCAGTAAATATGCATGACTCCCAGAACTCCAGACTGCGGCAGTGACGGATGAGGTGGCATGGGAGACGAGAGAGTGGAGCGGAGGACAGGCACCGGGCAGGGACGAGAGGGCAGGGGTGGCTGGGGGTCCCCTCTCACACGATGCCCTTGATGAAGCTGGTGTCCAGGTGTACGATGAGCATGCGCAGAAAGGACATCTCCTTGCGCGTGTTCTCAAAGATGACCCGCGGGTCATCTGACTGGCAGCGCAGGCAGTTGGGTGCCATCACCATGGCGAGGTTGTTGACGTCCATCTTGGTTTTGCTCACATTGACTGGCTGGGCAAACACCTGGAGAAAAAAGAGGAGAAAAAACACTGAGTGAGTGAAACAACACAGATACTCTTCTGTGCAATAGAGGCCCTGTAAAATGGGGCTATAATTAAACTTTTCCATCACAAAGTACTACAAAATCCACTCCCTTAGGTAAACAATGGACTTCTGGTCCGTGGCTCAACAGAACTACTTCCACAGAAAAGAAAGCAGGAATTCAAATCATATAAACCATTAACGACCGATGGTAGCTCTGAAACTCTCAAAACAAGATGGCACATCTAGGTAAACTACAATGAATGCAGCCAGGTTAGTCATCAGGCCAGAGCCACAAAGTCAACGTGTTTCACACTGTGCTGATGAAGACACTTTTCAGTCATGTTTGCTTCATGTCATGCTTTGCTTTGGCAAATAGCTTTTACTCCCACCTTTATTTGCAACCACAGCCAGTTCTACCTGACCTGAAACAGTAAATCATTTTCCTGTGCTTTCTGTCACTATTGTACATGCGAATGACCGCGCAATGGCAGGGAGGATACTCTCCTTCACATACATACAGACTCTCATGACCACCCAACATGTTTGTTAAAAAGAGGAACCAGCTGGGCTATTTTCAAAAGGTTTAGAAACTTTTGAAATTCGAGTTAATGCAAACAATCTGAAACATCAAAGACCGGGTTCAGCAATACATCCCTGACTAATAACCACAGCATTATCCCTGCCCAGTCGGACCCAAAAACACAAAACAAAGAGCCGTTTTTGCCACACAAACGATGAGAAGAGAGCACTGGGTCATCATGTGTGCCCCCAGCCTCGTCACCTGTCTCTCTCCGTGCAGTGAGGGGAGGGAGGAGGGTGAAGAGGTGAAAGAAACGGGAAGAATGAGTGGACAAAACAAAAAAGAAAAAACAACTTGGGCAAAATATCTACATAAAACATTGGCTTCCGAGCTATTGCCTGTTTTTTCATGCAATTCTACAACCGTATGATACCTGTTATATCTATAAAAACTGCTCTCTTTTAATCCTCTAACAAAAAATATTTTTACATATCAATACATTTACTGCACAGATGCTTCATATTTGCTGACAAACAAAAAAACAAAAAACAAATATGCACTAAACTTTTTACTGTCCTCTCTCTGATCCAGTATGTCAAAGTTACTGTGTGCACAAAGTTTAAAAAAACAGCTGGCTCCCCCCCACCCCCCCTTCTGACTCAAGGCTGTGGTTTTTCCATCTGCACTGAGGGTAGATGCCCATCTGGGCCCTCTTGTAAAGGAACACACTCCTAACCACTGACCTCTTCAGAGGCATGGCTAGGAACCTCTCATTCATCGGGAAAGCACAGCAGAAAAACAGAGGAGAATCTGATTCCTCTTGCATGTGAGGGTGCCATGAAAGGGGGAAAACCTAAATCAGGTCCTAGACATGTCAGTTTCAAGGGTGAAATGACCCGTACGGGATTCAAAGAACACCGTCCTCACATGTTGACCCTACTACAGGAAATGATGAAACCAGGAGGACAGTGTAGGAATGACTGTTCTGCGCTCACTCTCTGAATGTTCAGCTAAGGTCAGTCAGCCTGCCCTGGTTAATAATGACGATATCTTAGTTTCTGTTTTCCGTGGGCTTTTTCATTGCCACAGTTTGTCTTTGGGCTCACGTTACTACACAGAATGGCACTGAAGTGGCACCCCCACCCTGCATCGAGATGACCTGCAGTACAGAGTCTGGGTGTGACTGTACCTGCATATGATTGAATGTGACTGTGTATTGTAACTGAGTATGTGTAAGAGTGTGTGTTTATATGTGTGTGTGTTCATGTATATGTGTGTGTGCGAGTGTGTGTGTGTGTCTCTGTGCGAGTGTGTGTGTGTGTGTGTGTGTGTGTGTTTCTTTCTGTTACCTGCAGGAAGTGGATGAAGTAACACAGCACCAGTCGGCTGAGCTCTGGCAGGGACTGCACCACGCTGATGGCTGCCTCTGGGTCCTCGTAGTTAGTGATGCACTGTCTGTAGAAGCTCTGCGGGATCACAGGCTCCTCCAGCTCACGGTACCACAGCTTCAGCAGGGAGGCTGTAGGCAAGCAGCACGGCACAGTTTAGCACTCAGTTACTCACACACGTGTGCCCACTCCCTCTGCAGCTGCTCTGCGCAGCCACGCCACACAGCTGCCATGGAGGGTTGGGAGCAGCTAGCACGCTTCCCCATTTCACCCCAAAAGAGGACAAAATCTTACATGCTATGTGTGGTCAGGCACTGAGGCCATCTATAAACTAAGCCACACTGTCTGAAAACCCAGATTCCCTTGTCAAGGAATTCCAATGTTTCAGTCACTTAAAAGTGCCTTGAGTTATACAGTATGATCTCTACATTTGAATGTATGAAATAGATTTATTTAAGGTCATTATTAAGTATCACTAACTGGAAAACATTGCTTTGATAATTGATGTGTTTTGCTGGATGTGTCTTTCATGTTTGACAGTTCCAGTGGGAATCTCTGAATGGGGGCAGCAGGAGAACTCATCTGCTACACAAAATCCTTGCTTATGCTTTAGCCGACCCTGGTTTTGCTTTTCAAATTGCCATGTCCTTTTTAATCTTTCATTTGTATAAATTCATTTGTGGATTTAAGTTGGTAAGATTTTTAAGTTGGTAAAGATGGTATGTGCAATGTATAGTAAAAATGGTTTGAATATAGTGCATCACGAAAAGTTTCATTGTACAAAAAAAAAAAAAAATCATTTAACATATTCTCATACATCAGTGCCATACTGATAGAGCCATTAATCAAAGTCATTGGTAAGAGAGCACTAACATTAATTATGAAGAAGACCAGCAATAATGGAGTAGTAGGACAGAAAGGTAAGTCTGAATTGATGGACCCAATTCCTCTGACTTAATGGCTGTCAGTAGTTTATTAGCCATATATGTTCCATTAAGCAGGGCAGTAAAATATACTTTAAGTACACGGAAGGGCAACGGCATGTCTCATGTTATGATTCATCACTTACAAAAGTAAAAACAATGTCAGACTGAGCAAATGATTAAGCTAATTAAGTATATGAAGCAAAGCACACGTGACCCTCCAGGAATTTTCTCTCGGCATGTGTGGGTCTATTTCCACCAGGGAACATTCTACGCCCTGCCTCTTATCTGGACTGTAATCAGAGGTCTCATACCTGGGACATTGGGATCAGACATATTTTCCGGGATTTTCCACTGATCCACCTGCAGTTTCAGTGCATTCACCTCGTCAATGTCTCCTGGCACCCTGCAAGTTACAGCACAGAGCAGACATCAGACAGATGACGGGAGAAAGTGATCCATGGCTATTTGCAGTGGACTCTGCATGTGTTCTATTTAAATACAAGTATCGGAAAAACAATACAAGCAGAAGTTGTTTGGTCAATTACAACATATGGCCACAAGGTGGCACTTGTACTGTGAACCCCGGCAGTCCAAGCTTCCCATAATGGTAGAATCCATTAGGGGCCCTGTGACCCCAGCAAATACTTGGATAAAATATCCAAGCCCAATTCCTTTTGGTTCCACTAATTAAATTACTGACTGTGTTTCCTGTGTGCAAAGTGCCAGGCAGTGTAGGCTTGCATTTTTACATGGCTGAGGAGATATCAATTACACAGGTCAGCCTGAAAACAAAAATCCGTATCAAAATCCATAAAGGGTCAAAAACAATGAGTGTAATCAGCAAATAATATCTGGAATTCATGCAGTCCAAATTAATTTGCCGGATGTCATTAAAAACTGGCCAGAAATACATTTCCTAGGCCTTATATTAAGCTCGACCATATGGTGCTATCATTTCCTATATTAGACTACGTGCATAATCCTTCACTAAGACAAAAGCAAAGGTTTGTATCTGTGCTCCAAGGTCAGGATTAACAGCAGTTAGTGTTGACAGACATGTTGAGAAAGGCAGAACAGGCCAGTCGCTGTAATGCACTTGGATTTCACTGTCAGCCTCGATAAAGCATGATAACCTGGGCCCATGAAGCCCAATGAGAAGAGCAGACAGGGCCGCTACATTCGACCACTACTGTTTATCTTCTCCCTTCCACATGTGGGCCTCTAATTGGACTGCAGGGCATAGAGCATGGGATGGTTTCCATTGTGTTTACACTTGCATGTTTAAAAATAAATGAGAAAACATTTCTCTAATTAGGTTTGGTTTATAGCGGTTTGAGTGTGACCACAAGTGCAGTTTTGTGCAAAGCTATCCATCCGCCCCGATACCAGCTGAGAGAGCAGCTTTGTTGAAAAATGTTTTTCGGGAGATATTAACATTTGTTTGAACCGAAATCGTCTGTTTGGACCACCCAGCTAGCCGATGGTCGAGTGTGAGTTGTGGCACTAGAGAGCGAACACGTTCAGCATTAAAGCCCGTAGGGGTTCAGGAATCAGGACGAGAACAAAACTCCTTGACTGTCTGGGTGCTTGGTCAGGGTGGTAAATAATTAAACCATGGTTTTGGGACATTGGCTGTTTATTTAAGTGATTAGAATGGCTAAAGATTAGAACAAACTGAAACTCAGAAAACCCCACTCTCGGACAGGCTTCCTGTCCTGTTATTTAAGAGACACTGATACTAATTGCCATTTTCACACCACTCATAAATCTTCAGTGAAAGAAAGACATTGGAATCACTAATGGGAAGTTATAATTATAACTGTGCTGCTGCAGATAAGAAACTCTATGTCTATCGCAATAATCACTGCCTATCACAGCACTCCTTAACTTCCTGCCCCACCCCTGCGGTCACTGCGACCACCACACCTCCCCTGTCATTTAGCCTTGGTTACTATGGTTTCACCCCTTCCGCTGTACCCTTGCCCCGTGCAGTCCCCATCCTCACCTGAAGATGCCCTCCGTCTGGGCCCCGCCCAGTGCCAGCACGCACTGCGACAGCTGCACCTGCACCCAGGGCAGCTTCCTGCTGGGGAAGAGCTCGTGCTGCCGCTCCATGATCTCCTCCAGGGCGCTGCCGAACAGCGAGGGCGTCACAATGGCGTTCCTGCCGTGGTCGATCTCCTCCAGGGTGGGCTTCCGAAGGCCCTGCAGGGGGGACATGGGACGGGGGGTGAGGGAGAGGACACGTCATGTGCGTACGCCACAGGTTTGGGACGCTGGGGGGTGGGTGGTGGGGGCGGCGTAGACGCAGCCCGCGGGGGTTAAAAATAAGAAGGCAGTAAAATGGCTGGGGACGGCTGTGGAGAGCCTGATTACAGGGTGAGCTGGGCGGAGGGCTGTGCCGAGCTGGCTGTCTGCTGTGCCCCCCCACCCCCCCACACTTAACCTGGGGGGCAGGGCGAGACGCAGGAGCCGCAGACCCACCGGGGGCCCCATGGGGGTCTTCATAACCCCGTGGCCCTTGGCTGGGCTTACAAATTAGTGCCTCTCTCTCTCACAGAGGGACAAACACAGACATCTCTGTAAGAGCCACTCTGATCACTAACACATGTCTGCGCTCCCAGCATGCTCCACTACAGCGCTGTCCTCTCCACAGTCTGGCTCATAATGACAGCGATGTCCAGGGTTCCAGGCTTTTCCCAGATGAGGAACTGTTGTATTTTTTCCCATTCTGCCATGGGGCATAAATTTCCATGACAAACGGAAAGAAGACAACCTCCAGCTTACCTTTTTACCTCCAGTCACAGCCACCTTCTGCAGCTTGCGGTAGCAGTACTTTGCATATGTGCTGATGGGCAACCCTGTGGATAGGAGAGAGGGGACATACACTGTAACTGCCAAAACCACCGAACCGGAAAACTACCATTATCAGAACACCACGAGACGTTTCCCAACTCGCACGCCTTAACAATTCACAGGGGTGCGTTTATGAGGCTCCAAGGAAACGCAAACTTCTGGCTCCAGAAACTTGTAACTCACGAGTTAAGGGTTAAGTGGAAAAAGCTTCCCAAAACGGGAGCAATTTCTCAGAGATCTAAAAATAGCTCCTAGAAAAGCCCTGATGACACAGAGTGTTTTCTAACATACTTTTTCATGTTGAATTTGAGTTAAGTCAAAGTTCCCATGCTCGAGGACATTTCATTTCTGTTAAACACCTGAAGGGGGTGAACTGAGGAGCATATCCTGTTTCATGTGAATCACCTCGCAGAAACCCAGACTGGGAAGCCTGAAGGTTTTCCTGCAGGGAGCATTCCGGAGGAACCCTGCACAGTCGCCGAAGCCCAGTCTCCCCCGAGATCAAACTCCGAGGGGAGCAGCCTTCCTTCAAGAGTGCCTCAGATGTAACAACACCGCGCCTGTTTGAGCCCCAGGGCGCCGAAGCACAGACCTGTGTTGGCACTCCATGTTGGTTTTGCCTGGATCTCAAATCCAGTTCTGCACTATCAAATAGAAAGTTCCGGAGAAAAAAGCCCCCAGGATTTATGGTGCACAGGTAATGGCCCAGCACTGAAAGCCTGCTGAAGCCAATCACTCACATTTTTAAAATTCTTAAAGCCAACTGAGCCTAAAAAAAAAAGAGTACTGTTTCACTTCGATTTCAGCACAAATGCAATGCCTTTCTCTGACCCATATCAGGCTTAATTTCAAACACACGTCATGAATATAAAAGAAGTACTGTTTTCATGGTGAAAACATTTCAGTTTGATCTTTTCCACTGCGCCATTCCTTTTTTTTTTTTTTTTTTACAATACCAGCATTAATAAATGAATTTAGAGAAAAGGAACAGGAAGCAGCAGGCGGCAGTGACTCAGGACTGTGACAGAACAAACACTCACATTGAAAGAACTTCTGAAGCCACCTGTCACATGGAGGAGAGGAGGAGGAACAATAGGAGCCTCACACTGCCGCTGGCCCCGGCCCCACTCAGCACTCAGCTCCAGGGCCACGGGGCCCAGGAGGCGGCAACGCCCCAAGTTCACACCAGAGCTTCACACCCCGCCGCGCACAGCTGTGCAGCAAATGGCCGACGCCTCGCCGAGCGACCTGCGGGAGGTCACGGGCAGAGCTCGCACTGAGCGCGCCCAGTCCTGGCCCAGCCCAGAGCGCGCAGTCCACATGGACACAGACACGGCCACGCGGTCACGCTGGTCCACAGCCCCACCCTCGCTGTCCAACGCCGTGCTCAACGAGCCCGAAGCTGCCGTTCGACCCAAATCTGATGTTTTTAATTCTTTTTTTTTTTTTTACAATTGTTTCCATTGTCTTCTCAAACATCTCATATTGGGGTTTTCCAGACATTTCTGTGAGGATCAGCTTGAAGGCAAAGAAACAGAAACCTAGTTGGATGTAGAAGGGGATTCTGAAGCTCATGATATTGGCATATGTCCTCACAAACACAGCATATCAGAGCATTCCCACCAGCTGAAGCACAAAGGCTGGCAGGCATCAGGCACACTGGCCTCTCGACCAGCCCAGCACAGCAGACACCGCGCAAGCTCCTCAGGGCGGACGCAGGTTCACCTCCGCGCTGCGCTACGCGCTGAAGCGCTCCCGGCTGCATTCCGGAGGCTTCCGGCGCCGCGCCCCGGGGTGGAAGGGAGGCGCGCGGGTCAGGGTGCGGACCCCGCCGAGCGAGGGAGAGCGCCGAGGAGGGCCCGCTCGCTGGCCGACGCTGCCGTAATCAGCGCTAATAAGTGCTAACAGATGTTTCCCCACGCTGAACGCTGAGAGACAGATTGCTCATAAATCCTCCACGGGGGGAGGGAGAGAGAGAGAGAGACATAAACTCATCAGAGTGAGGGTGCCTGTCTCACGGTGTGTGCAGTCTGGATTTACAGTGCTCTTCAGCGGGAGGGCGCTGCATGCAGGCCCTCCCTGGGGGGCCTGGGCTACGACATCATCTTTTTCCACAAACACTTCCCGCGTATGTATTCTGGCCTGGTAGAACTCCCATGCTGCCTCACCGCCATGCCGCAGTCACCCCAGCGCAGGTGCGAACAGGAAGAGCCGCCTGAAGAGCGCGGTTCTGTGGGATCCGGGAAAGGCCCGCGAGCCGGCCGGGCTTTTATTGCCGCGTCCCGCGGAGTGGGCCAAACCCCCGCGGAATGTCACAACAACCCAAAACAGGCAGGGAGAGGGAAGCGTCCTTCAAAGAGAGGACGGGGGAGAGGGGTGTTGAAAACAGGCCAATAAAAGAGCATCAGAGATTCGCTTCTCAACGCCCTCTTTTATTGGAACAGCGCCGCCCCCTTCTCAGCACCAAACGCAGCGTGAGTGTGCTGATGTGTCTAATGAGATAAAACGCCGCGCCGAGCAGGGAGAGAGGAGAAACACAAGCACCCCCATCTCCACCCCTCCACTCGCCCCCTCCCCCTCCCCCTCTCCCATATTTGCATACAAATGGGCGGTGTTGTAATGGCTGGGGTGTTAATCCTCCGGCTCTGAGCCCACACAAAAGGGGCCGCTTTGCAGTCCCTCGCTGGGGGCTTAAGCGGGGGAATGTTTTTCCCAAGCTGCCCACCTCGGCCGACACAATGCCCCTCTGCCCACGCCGCGTCGGCCCGTCTGAGAGCGGAGGCGGACCCATTGTCCGTCGCACGCTCTCCAAACGCCGCGCGGAGGGCGGCGGCCCGCGCGAAGCCCCTCCCCCTCTCCTCCTCTAACGGCGCGCTCAGGATCTGAGGCCTCAAGCTGGCGCCCGCACAATGCCTCTCCACCCTCGGGGGGCTCCCTGCCCCCGAAAAACAGCAGCTGGGCCGGGCACCGTGGTGCCATCCCTCATGCCCGCTGGACGTCCCCCTCGCCTCCCTCCAACTCTCACGTGTTCAAAACGGTACCCGCAAAGCGCCTCAGGCCCCCGGCCCCGCCCTTTGATTAATAGCTATGAGAACCCCTAACCCCCACAAACACTGCTTTTGTCCTGCATTTTGACTGAAATCCCAGCCCTAGGAAAGCCAGCGCGATGTAGGAGTGATCGCATGACACTGGGTCACCAAGCGCAGTCACATTCCCATAAAGAGGGCTCCGCGGCCTCCGGTCTCCGTCCAACACTGGCTCTTCTGTCCTGCGGCCCGGCCAGTGGGAGGCCTGGGTCTGGCCTCTGCCGTTTTACACCCAGTGACTCAACAGCTCTTCCCGGTGATCGTCGTACCCAGAGCATTCCTCTCGAAGGCTGGCGAGAGCTCCCGATCGCTCCTTAATTGTGTTTATTTCCTCTGCAATGCGGGCGCTGACGCATGGTGTGAAGGTCTCCCTGATGTGGTCGCTGACGCAGGGGTACGTAACAGGCTACGGGTTAGCCGCTCTGGCGCTTTGGGTTTCAGTACACTGGGGAGGATTCTGGGATATAGTCCATATCTACACTGGTGGTGGCAATGTGAGACCACTGAGTGGGTGAGGGCTGGTGATTCACGAGCCTGCCAGCCTATGGGCTGACCCCATGCTCTCACGCACACTCGCAAACACAGACGTTAACAAGCCCCAGTCATACATGTACAAATGTACAGCCAATCTGACTCCAACAGACCTTATGCATGTGTGTAATCACATATACAAACACACATACACACACACACACCTGCTCTTAAATCCAAAAATGCAACAACAGTGCAGCATCAAACAAGATTATTACTAAGTTTCTCTGAAATGCTGTGTATTGTTCTTTTGCATAATGTATTTTGCATTAACATAGCCAATTATTTCAAACCATAGACAATAGATTTCAATGCAAATACAGTCCAGCAGGTCTTACTGGCAGACCCTTCTAAAAATACTTTTTTACAAACCCCGAACAGTGGGGAAGTGCCTTATTCTTGGCTCTGCTGGCCGTTCAATCCCAACTTGTTTCTTCAGAGCCAGTTATAGCTCCTGATAGGAAGGCTACAGTGAATGGGGTCCCTGTGTGCGTCTGGCCTACAGGCTAATTAATATGCGTCTCTATTGAAACTCTCCAATTATCAGCCTACAGCTTTTTTTTTTTTTTTTTTGGAACCTTCCAACTTGAAAAGAGTTCATTGTGCACAAGCTCCGAATGAAAGGGCCCAGAACACAAAAACAACTGGTGCGCCCAGCTCTCGGCACGGCTGCCAGGCGCTTTGGGAGTGGCGTTGTTTACCCCGCTCCACAAAGTACCCTGAATAGGGCATCACGCTGGAGGCCCTGAATTTCTGCCTTTCTCCAGCTCCCCTCTCTCTCTCTCTCTCTCTCTTCCAGGCAGGTAGGGCGCTGGGCCAGGGAAGCGTGGGACTGGTAGACTGTCACGCTGCCTGAACTAATCGCTGCGCGCTAACCGTGACACGCCGCTGAAAAGAGCCAGAGGACCAACGCGGCCAGAGACGCCCGCTTGTGCCGCTCGACCTCCCTGGCAGGTCCGCTGCTTGGCCATGTTCGGCTGCCACCACCATAGAACGCTTTAATGGATCTCTCTCGGCTCTAAGGCCAGCCAAGGGGGGCAAAGTTTACACCACAGCTAACTGCTCTCGGCGTTCTAATCCCTGCTTGTTGCGTCTGACCTGCCCCGCCTTCAAGATCACAGCAGAACTGCTGAGGTAGAGGCTGAGTGGACAAACCAAGCTAAAGATAGACAAAGCTTTATTCTGAATCGGTCAGGCAATTCAATGAATTAAACTGCAGCAGACAGGAGGTCTGGATCGCTCCTACATCAGACAGGGCAAATTACCCACCTCCATATAAAATGGCCATACCTCTGAGTGACTGCTTATATAATTCTGCTGCCTGCTATTGTTCTGCCCTTGTGTGCAGTAAACGGTGTGAAGGCCAGTTGGGACTTTAGTACCCACTTGACGCTAAGCAAGAGAAGTGAAACTCACCCTCATCTTCTTCCTCTTCATTGTTCTGTTTCCTCTTCTTCCTGGACTTTGAGTTCTTCTTGTTCTTCATGTCCTGTTGCTCCATTATGTGTTGCATTACTGCATTAAAACAAAAACAAAAAGGCCTCGTCTAAAGAT
The DNA here is from genome assembly GCF_018555375.3 of Anguilla rostrata. Lineage (NCBI taxonomy): Eukaryota > Metazoa > Chordata > Actinopteri > Anguilliformes > Anguillidae > Anguilla > Anguilla rostrata. Next base: position 19,490,440 of record NC_057943.1, on the reverse strand, counting down.
CATCTCCAATCACAGCAAAATAACTGTGCTGTTGTTCCGCTCACCATGACATTTCACCTCAAATTTTTTTCCTCATTATTTTTCTCACTTTTCCAATTTGGCATCCTGTTTTACTTGGAAAAGAGCCATGGTATATTTAGCATTAAAACCAATATTCATTTGTTGTTTTTTGGGGGGGAAGGTAGGGTGGAGGGGATACTAGAAGCATGAACCTCTAAAATTACCATTGTCTCAGGAAACATATTTTTAAAGGAAAACAGCTGAGAAAAACAGGCATAGGAAAACACACACATGCGCATGCGCTCCTGCGCACACACACAAAAACATGGGTTGAAATGCACACACGTGCGCTCCTGTGTACACACAAAAACACATGAAGGAAAGCACAAACACACATGCGCTCGTGCACACACACACAAAGATGCATGCACTCCTGCGTACACAAACACAAACACGCATGACGCTCATGCGCACACACACAAACACCCGTGTTGAAAGGCACACGCACGTGCACGTGCACGTGCAGAGAAGAGAGAAGCGCACCCACCGTCAGGCTCAGACTCACTTTTCTTGTCGTGGCCGGGCTCCAGGTGCCTCTGGATGTAGCCCTCCAGGTAGCGGCGGAACTTGGGCGAGGGGGAGAAGAAGGCCAGGCTGATGGCCATCAGCTCCCAGCCGGCGGCCAGGCTGCGCAGGCTCAGGTTGTCGGTGGTCTGCCGCACCAGCTGCACGTACAGCTCGTCCCGCAGCCCCTGCATGCTCCAGCACTTGGTGACGATGAGCAGGGCCACGTGCCGCCGGTCCAGCCGGGCCTGCCGGTCGCCCATGTAGGCCTGCACCAGCTTGAACATCTCGCAGGCCTCCTTCTTGACGGCGCGGTCGCTGGTGATCAGCATGGGCTTCTTGATGGAGCCCCGGTTCCAGGAGAGCATGTTGGCGATGGACACGCGGCGGCGGAAGATGCCCTGCGTGTGCATGTTCAGGTTCTTGCTGGCCCAGTCCGCCATGTTGATGTCGGGAGGCGGCTTGCACAGGGTGGCGTAGGGGAACTGGTACCCCCCTCCCCCCGCGCCCGTGGTGCCGGCGTGGTGGGAGCCCAGCGTGCCGCTTCGCACGGTGCCGCCAGCCTGAGACCCGTTATCCAACTGACCCTTGGATTCCAGTGTTCCTGCCTGCGGGGGAGAGGGAGTGAGGTCAGGAGAAGAGGAGGGCACTGGAGGGAAGAGGGGAGCAGGACAGCAAGGGAGCAGAGAGCAGGGAGAGAACCTGGAGGAGGAAGAAAAGAGGAAGAGGAGAGAGGGAAGAGGGATAGAGAGAATGCAGAAAAGGGGGGAGGAATGTAATAGGGAGAAGAGTGATAACAGTGACAGGCCGAGAAGAGAGGGAAAAGAGTGAGGGAATGAAAGAGGGACAAAGACAGAGAGGGAGGACAGAAAGAGTAAGAAGGGAGAGATGAGAGTGGGAGAAAGGTGAAAGAGAAAAAGAGGGATAGAGGAAGAGAGGGGAGAGGGAGCGCTAATCTAGATGGCTGTTTGCAGTATCAGTTCAGTCATTTTTAGCTTGTGGCACCTGGAAACACTCACACAGAACTCAGTCCTCAGGCAGGTGACCCAATATGGAAATAAACGCTCCTTCCCCTCCCTGCCTCTGTCTAAATGACTGGTAATGCTACTCTATGGAAAATAAATAACAATTCATCTACGCGTGTAAATCTAATAAAGACCTTGTTTTTTGACCCAAATGGGATTTTGGTACATGACACAATGTTGTTGTTGTGGCAACATCTGCCTGGAAATAGCTGTAATCAAGTTAATGTAATAAGAAGCATAAGAACTATGCCCTCGAAAGGGAGATATTTTATAACTTGAGTTACTTAACAGAAGCGTTATAGGCCTTTAGAAAGGAAAAAACATAAATATAGGCATAGTTCTACAACCAGTTAAAAAAACAAACAAAAAAACAGACAGGATCATAACATGCAGATAGCAATGTTTCCAATGTTTGTTTGGAAAACATGGTTCACATCTACATTTAACAAACAGGTTATGTAGTGGGTTGCACCATATAATGATCAAATAAATAGCATATATGATCAATTATATAAGATCAATTTTACCATTTCCAAATATGTTGTTCCCTTAAGATGTTGTAATTCCTCTGTGGACTTCTGGAAAATATCTCTAAATGCTTTTGAGCTAACAAGGGCACACTACAATGTTGGCCCTAAGAAGCTGAATATATATCAGAATGTATTATTTACAGACTGCAACAGGCTCCATGTGAAGGGTTAGTTGATGGGGAGATACCAGCAGTAGAAGGATAAAATGTATGAGAGCTGAGTTTCACAGGGCTCATTAAGTGTCTAATTAAGCAGGGCCCATCCAGGGAATTACAAGCTGTCAAGCGAGCATCTGAGGACAAGATTAGGACTTTCTGGCTTTGTCATGCTAGAATTAATCTGATTGCTGCATAACCGCAACCCGCCCCCGCCCAGTCCCTTCTGCTCGCCCTGCCCTCCCGGTTCGTAAATCCCTTCCCACAATGCAGGGTTCTCCAGGCGCGGCCGGGCCATATGGGCCTCAGCATTCCGTCTTCCTGACTGGCAGGGGTGGCACTGCGGAGCTCTGCAACGGCCTGGCACCGGCCCCACTTCCTGGGCTGCGGGGGGGTAGGAGGGCCAGTCACGCCCCGGCGACACGTTTTGCGCGGCCGACAGGAGCGGAGACCGCGCTCTCAGGAAGGCTCGCCTTGCTCAGGCCTGTCAGTCATGGTCCAGGGTCGGGACCCCGTGCTGTAGCATTCATGCCACATTAACTACAAGTGCTTTCAAACGGCTACCTTCATAATGTGTCTTTTTCTGGGCAGCTCTGCTCAACAATGACTTTTTAAATGCCATCGTTAGCTACTTGTTCGTTTGAGTTCTCGCTGCAGCCACACTGAAGCGATTTCGCAGCGGCGTTCTTAAAGCTACAATTTCAAGGGCGTTCTGCACTTTCCCCTCTGAGGAAGATCCGGCCAAGTCACTCACGAACCTGACGAAGGCAAATGACAGGGCTCAGCGCAACTCCGCCGTGCTCGCACGTGTGTTTAAATACTGCTGCCCCCCTCCGAACCACGTCCGCTGCATCCATCCACAAACAAAACCTCTCCATGTGTTTCCCATCTGTTCAAAACGAAGCCGTTTGCGTCGTTCTTTAAAATTCAAGTGTACATCACATTACATTTATTTGGCAGAAGCTTTTATCCAAAGCGACGTACAAAAAGTGCAAGTCCAACGGCCAGCGTCACTGTTTGCACCATATGTTAGCGTGGGGTTTGGGCGAGTCACTCCTCCATCCACTGGCTACGTGAGCATGTTTCAGCCTTGGGCAGTGACCCTGAGCACCCAGACCTTCAGCTTTGCCCTGTTCGCTGAAGTAAACATCCAAACTGAAATGGCCAACAAACAGGTCCACATTCTTATTGCGTGAAACACGCCAAGACGCTTCACAAAGTAGGTACTTTCCTGAGTTTTCATGATGGGTAAAGAAAATGTTTCCCAATAAAAGGACTCCTGGACCTAAGCCAATGATTTTATTAAGCCCAGGAAAAAAAGAGAAAGCTTATTTAAAAGTCCACAATGGAGTCTGAAAAGAGATCAGCTTACGTTCCAGTTATTAATCAAAATGAGCCAACTGGGAGAGCAGATAGAGCAGCATCCAAACTGACCCTACTTCAAGCAAGTGTGGGAAAATAAACATCCAGTATAAATGGAGTGAGTCACCATTACAGAGTTACCTGGAGAAACACTTTAATGCAGAACCATTTGCTCTTCACAAGTTGGTGTCCTGACCCTGATTGATTAAACTAAAAAAGACAAGACACTGCACTAGTGATCAAAAGCACAGCTCTCTCTCCGCCTCTCTTCACAATCCTACCTAGTTCTCTCTCTCTTTCAACACAGCTGGCTATCACCATGAGAAGTCTGCCTGCACTCCAAACTGGTAAGGTCATATCTAGCAATTTCAGAAGAGTAGCTGTACTGCAAGAATCAAACATTCCAAAAACAGCACAATCGCATTCCTGAAACCCTGGGACCAAGCTTTGAGCTGACTGGGTATAGAAGCTGAATTTCAGTACTCACCCAATTCCAGCACTGAAGCTGACCTACTTGCCGTGCCTCTCAGTGAAAGCTCTTCCCATTGGCCTAGACTTGCATTTCCCTGGGACAAAATTCTTCCAAGGCCAATAAATCCACCAGACCCCGCTATTATTGCTCTGACACCGAAGAACGGCAGAGGGACTCTGTCCTGCGCCTCAGCCGCACGTTTCCCCTGAGAGATCAATTACACTGCAGACTGCATCTGCACAGCCAGGCAACACCTTGTGTATCGAGCCTTCGCCCCCATCAAAGCTCCTGCCTGTTTCATGTTTATTTTCCTGTCTACCGCAAACGTATAATCAGACTGGATGACTTGTCGTTCGCAGTGTATTTAAATCCCTTTCCGAGCTTGGGCCTCGCAATTATGGGGGTGGTTGCGGCAATGATAAAACCCTCTCACAGAATCGACTCCCAGGGTATGAATAACCACTTGCGCAGAAGGACTGAAATTAAAACGAAATACATACACTTTATTTACCGATACATAAATAAATAAGTTTAAATGTATTGATTAAAGCTGCTCAAAACCTATTGGGACTACAGTACCCCCGGCTAGCAATATACACCCGGCAACATAAATCGAAAGCTTTTAATAAAACAAAAAAAAAAAACTGTTATACAAGTAAAATGTAAATGTTAGCGCCGAGCGAGGCTCTGAAGTAAGTGCCTTTGCCTTTCCTGCTCTGACTCTGGCAACAGGAAGCCCAGTGCGGGCAGCTTCATTCTGCATTGTTTCTGCAGAGACAGGACGGAGACACTTTTTTAGGAGGGGGATTGGGAGAGGGAGGAGAATCAGAAAGAAGAATGCAGGCTATTCTGTACCATGGGATCTAAGGCTTCTTTTCAGTGGCATCCATATTGGACCATTTCCACACAAACTTTAAGAGAAAAAATAAAATACATCTCTGATTGGGAGCACAGTCTTTGTTCTAAAAAACAGACATGTGAACAGCTTTTTACTGAGGCGGATGGACAGTCCCAGGCCACAGTGCACAGTCCAGCTGACCTGCAGTGTAATGGACGCTCACATGAGACTGGGAGCAGTGACACTGCCTGTACTGGCTGACAGCATACACAAAAATGAACACACGTGGCCACACACAGACACACACACACACACACACAGGCGAGGGATGTACCTGGGAAGGGGACCTGGGAGGCTCGGGGGAGGACAGGCTTATCTGGCTGGTTACGCTTTTTTCGAGGGAGTCCACCTTCTCGTAGGTCCGTTTCTGCCTGCCCATCCCTTCGGACGCCAGGGGAGAGAGGGGCACGTCGCCGTGGTTACCGGCCCGGTGCAGGGAGCGGTTGCTGGCGGAGAGGTCCTCCCGCGAGCCCCCGCGGCTGCCCCCGCCGCGCCCCGTGTACTTCTTGAGGGAGTCCAGCGGGGAGCGCGCTCGGGGGATGGAGTTCTCGGACATCTCGGTGTCCAGGCTGGCCTTGCTCCCCCGCACGGTGTTGGAGCGGCTGACCACGGCCCGCATCTCCGCCATCAGCTTCTCGTTGAGGGCGTTGAGCTCCCCGCTGCTGCCCACCGAGCCGGGCCGGCCCTGTCCCGCCATCTGCCGGCGGCGGTTTTTGCGGCGCAGGCTGGGCGAGGGGCCCGTGGAGTAGCCCGAGTCCTGGTAGTTGACGGTGGCGGCGGCCGGGTACTCCTGGGAGGCCAGGCTGTTCTGCCGGCTGTGCCGCGCCTCGATGCTCTTCAGCACGTTGGCCTCCAGCATCCTCCAGGACTGCTTCTTTTCCAGCGCCACCTCCTTCTGCGGGGTCTTGGCGGGGCCCGGCGGGAGCTCGGCCGGGGCGGGGGAGCCCGGCAGGGCGCCCGGTTTGGGGGCGCCGGGGTCCACGTTGACCATGTGCTTGATGCATTCCCGACCGGCGGGGCTGTACTCGGTGGCGGAGGGGGTCCTCTTGTGCTTGGAGCTGAGGTGGGAGGGGGGGTACTGCAGCAGTTTGGGCTGCTGCTGCCCCTGTTTCTGCAGGCTGTGGGTGGGGGTGAAGTGGGCCGGGGAGGGCCGGCTCGCGACGTGCGCTCCCTCCACCTCCATCTCCACCGGGGGCTCGTCGTAGATGGGCGACTCCATGGGCGGCTCGTCGTAGATGGGCGGCGTGGCGCCGTACTGGGGCGACGAGGGCCGGGAGGAGCTGGCCTGGGGGCGGAGAGGGGCCTGGTAGGCGGGGCCGGACGGAGAGCTGCCGCTGCTGGGCATCACCAAGCAGAAGTTTCCGTTATCCGCCTTCTTCAGGTGGAGCGCCTGCCTGGAGTCCACGGGCGCCGCCATCTTTCCAGAAGGGGTGGCTTTGTCGGCCTGACCCGGGTACACGTAGCCCCCCACCGGACGGCTGCCAGGAGAGTTCGCAGTGCTGCCGTTCTTTTGGTGGGCGAGCTGCAGAGCACTAGTGGGTCCCGCTGCCTGGTTCCTGCCAATGCTGTTGACCTTCACCAACATGGCTGCCTTCGACCCAGGAGCTGGCTGCCATCTCTGCGCGGGTTCCCTGTACGAGACAAAAACGGGCATTAAGTGATCCGCTTAATCCCAAACACTATCGCATTTCGGTCAGTTGGAAAAATGTGACATTTTTAAAAGCTTACTTGTCCATATCTTACAGAGGAGAATGCATACCTAGCATTCCAAACCGGGGGAAGAAAGTCTGCGAGTCTTTCAACGCTCTGACCTAGGTTTTTCCTTTTTTAAACAAAAGCCTTTAAATAGCGGTTGGTCAAAGTAATTGAAGACGCAGCCACTTCTGTTTAAGGCACAAAGCGACCAACAAAAACCTGCTGCCCCAACTCTGCATTGCAGCAACTTAAAGACCTTCTATTCCTTTCCAATGGAGGCAGGTACTAAACTGTCCTGTTTTTTTTTCCAGAACGAGGCAGTGGCAGGGCTGTCAAAGCTGACCAGGGAAAACAAAGTGCATTTTTCGAGAGACGGTACCACGGTGCAGTAAAAAGAGGACACCCTTCCGGAGTTCCTGTTTTCACTACTCACGAACTGGATTTTCCAGGACAGAGTACCGTGTTTGTAGGAGAAACACAACAGGAAACATGGTACAGTGTGTTCAGCAAAGGTCAAAACGCAGGGACGCAAAAACAGGAATTTAAGCTTCATTTCAGAACCATTCTCTCGGGAAAAACCCACCTAGCTGAACCCCGGAATGCTCCGGGTTAAATTTGGGCTCTTTTCTCAGAGGAGAGTGGGATTAAAACCATTAATTCACCATTCAACCACTGCCGAGGTTTCCCCATCGGTGACTTGGGTAAGTTAGAATTTTAGAACAGTAATCACAGTTATTACCATAAATCTGTTGGGGAAGTTTGCACAATACTGAAAGTCTGGCAACTGTGTTCTGTGTCTCATTCCTGTGTGAAGCTTCACTTCGTTCATCAACTCTTCACCAGACACAGCAACAGCTTCTGGGAAAAGCTAGCCCTGAAATGCCTATATTTTCATCACAACTACAATCCACTTTCACGCATTCAGAATCCACTACAGAGATGGACACCGTGTCTTCAAAGCTACCCCAGGAACGGGTGTCATCATGCCCTGATTACTGTGCTGTGGTTCAACCCCAGCACTGACAATAAAAAACAGAGCTCCTCAACACTTTAAACGGTTTCCAGCAACAGCACAAAAGCCATCCCTTCAGATAAGCCGTCATATCCAGCGCTTGATCCAAGGGCAAAAGTGTACAAATCATGCGACCACCTGAAAAGCCCCCTTTATTCTGAAAAGATCTGAGTGTACTTACCCCCCCTTGCTCCCCCATGGTGGGCCAGTAAGGCACTGATGAAAGCTCTGGGTTCCTCCCGCCGGCTCAGGAGCATTAATAAACTGATACCAAATAAAACAAAACCAAAGACCCTGAACAGGAGCTTCCCTGCCCAGCTATTTTTAAAGTGTGTCTGAGTTCGATTGGCTCATTACTCACAGGTCCTGGTGTGCCACCCGCCCAAAGACAAAAGGACTCGCTGCTTTTAATTGCAGACTGCCACCAGCGCCTAGATGCAATTGTGGAGTTTTGAGAAGAAGGAGAAAAAGGCGGAGGCTGCTTCAGTTTTCCCAGTTACGGTAGCAGGAATGCAGGCCCTGCAACCCCCCCCCCCGCGCCCCCCCGTACACACACCCCTCCTCCGCCCCCGTCGCCTTCTGCCACTGCGCACTGACTTTCAGCATGTGAAACAATACAGCAACAACGCCCTTGAGGCCTGCACTCCACACTGACCCGCAGTTACTTCCTCTTCCTCTCCCTTTCCCTGCCTCCCTCCTCTTTTTCTCTCATGCTCCGTCTTTCTCTCTGTCTCTCTCTCTCTCTCTCTCTCCTCACATTATGATCAGAGCCATCCATTGTGGCTCCTATCACACGGCTTCAAATGTCAACAATCTTTTCGAACTGCTAAGGAAACACGGTGCCTGGCCAATAAACAACTGGGTCGAGAGGACGGACGATGGCCCGCAGAACACTATCTACCAGGAACAGTGTGGAATGAGTCCAGACGTGGCAGCACAACAATTCACTTGTTTACGCCATGCACTTAAAACAGAAAGCGGCTCGTAGTACTAGATAACAGCACATTGTGAAGTTTCCCCCACTCCGCACTGCAAATAAGGTTCTTAATGCCAGCTGTGTTGGCTTTTACACAAACGTGTGATATTCATAAATGTGTTCCGCTGGGAAGGGCAAATAATCAGGGCTCTAAAGTTGAGAGCCAGGTGTGCTTAAAAACTTTACATATCGTAGAGAAGGATTGGACTCTTGTAAGAGGTAACCTCTACACAGGCACTAACGGTATTGACACTCACAACAAACCCCTCCCTGACATACAGAGAGACCCATGTGTATACGTGTCTGGAACACAAACAGGAACGCCACAGCCATTCAGAGTGTGGTTCAAATTCCCACACCGGCTGTGCTCATGTTCCTGATGCAGGCTGTTGCTGTGTGAGCGCAGGCACTGGATGCTGGGAGAGGGGCCACGGCCCCGTCTGTGAGGGGGTCCTGGGGGAGGCTCCGTTAGAAGGTTCAAAGGACGTCTCTCGCAGCACAAACAGGAAATACCACCACGGCATTCACATCGACGAGAGGCGGAGAAGGGCTACGCGGCCGATGCAGCCCAGATTGGGGAACACAAATAAACATGTCCTCCGTACATATGGATGTAGTCTCTCTCACAGACACCCACACACAAACACACACACACACAATACATAATGCGACAAAGTACATTATAAAACCATCCATCTGCAACAGTACTTTTCCACCAGCATAGAAAATTCTCCAACACAAGCCCGCATCATGCAAGCCTTTGAGCTCAGAAAGAATGTCTCATGAACCAAAATATTACAAACCACTCCATGTGCCAGTAATGACTACCACAAGACATGTTACAGTGGAAAATGGAGCAAAGAAACAAGATCAACCTGATGATATCTTTAGCAGAAGGACAGAAGGCTTTGATATATAAATGTATATATAGAGACGGAGAGAGAGGGGAAAAACAGAGCAAGCTGTGGGGGTGAGCGTCCTGCAGGATTATGATTGGATGGTCAGGAGGTATCAGCAGGATTCTCATTTGACTGTCGGGTTCCTTCTGGGGATGTCACACCTGCAGGGCAGAACAACCGAAGAAAACTCGCACACGTGCAGATGCACACGCTGCGTAATCAAAATCCTCCGCTTCTTTTAATCAATGGAGGCATTCCGCGAGGAGGCGAAAATGAAGAGACGGAAGCAGAGGAGACGGAGCAGGTCCTCAGCCCGCTGCACGTGGGACGTGAACGCATGAAGTCAGCTCCTCTTCTGTGGGAGCGGCTCTTCCTGGGATGAGCTCACAGCTCTGATATATAACAGGAAGGTGTAGGTCAGTCTTTCCCATATTGTGAGGCTGGGGGTTAAGACAGGAGCAGAGCCCTGGTGGCCCCCGATCCTGTAACGATCTACAAATGACTATCGTCTTTCTCCGTGGACTTCCTGTGTGGAGGAGTGCCCTGCTCCCTCTGGCCACAAAAACATTTCTGCGGTGGCGCTGTCAGACCGATACAGTGCATCATCCTGCCACTTCCTCTGCCTCACACACTTCTCCCTGGACTTCCTGTGCAGGGGAGCACACAGATACGCTGGCCAGACACCTTCCTCAAACCTTCAGACAGCTGCACACTCCTCTTTGTTTCCTGATTACATCATCAGACCAGTGGCATCCCATGAGAGATAAGGCCTGGCTGACTCTGTTTTTCGCAGCAAAAGGACATGGAAAACATTCTCAAACATGGCTGATTCTCTATATATTGGAGAGTGTGTTCACATTTTTGTGCATGTGTGCTTGTGTGTGTGACAGTCTGTTTGTGAGTGTATGTGCTTGTTGGTGAGAGAGTATGGGTGTGTGTGTATGTATGTGACAGAGAGAGAGCGTGTGCATGTGTGTGAGTATGTGTGCAAAACTTCACTGGGAGAGTTGCACTGAGCTCACTCTAAAGGCACTTTGACTTAGTTGTCAGCATTGAGTTTTGAAGCAGCTGCCTACAGATTTGCCATCGTGTGGTGGATTGGAAAATGACCTCCACTAGCTACCCAGTGTGAGACTTGCATTCATATCTGCATGACTCTTTTCTATTATGACTTCAGTTATGATGCTGTTTGAAAAAACAATGCAAGGGGGAAGCCTTGGACTTAAGAAGCTTTTACGTCTTGAGAAGAGAATGTTGTTATGATCATAAAACTCAAAGCAGTTGTTTATACTCAAAGCAGAGCAGCTGATTGGTTGCTTCTGAAACATGATCAAGTAGCAAGCTGCTGCTGTAAATGCACATCAGCACTTTCTCTTGCCATGGAATTAGAGTATCCCCAACAATGGAACTGCTGAACTTCAATAAGGTTAGCATGGGTCATCGGAGCACCACCTATGACTTCGCCCTACCCTATAGGGCAGGCAGGCACAAGGAAAAAAAGAAAGCTTTTTAATTTCAGAAACTTGAACAAAACAAAAAAAGAATAGTGCATCTCTTTGAGCTCCTGCTTGGAAACCAGACAAACCGGTGTCATGCACTATGGTGGCGGTTGGCATTTGGTGTCTGTAGTTCCACAGGTTTGCTTTCGTTCAGTGTGGGGGTGTGTTGTCCGAGTGGATCACAGTAACTGCACTGCATCCAAGCAGAGAACACTCACACGCAACACAACAGGTCAAATGCATCCGTGTTTGCTGATATCATATGTCTGCAAGTCTGTGTAAGTCCCATTATTTAACCTTTATTTAAATGTATAAATCTATTGGATAGTTGTTAAATTATGAGTTATCACTGCTATTCTACATGACTATGACAGTGTCTAAAAAAAAAGTTAAATCCTGTAATTATTATTATTATTTTTTACAAAATACTGTTTTTTTACAGTGTATACTAGATAAACTGGTTTTTGCTGGAAGCACAACGCACAATGCACAATGAAACCTCTTATAATTTGCCATTTCTAGGCATGATGCAAACAGATTCTGGCTAATAAATACTGTTGTCAGAATAAGACATACCTAGGGTTCCACCATCCCCCAATACTGTTGTGTTACTGTCAAAATCCAAAAAAAGGAAAAGTTTAAGAAAAGATAGGTCACTGCTAGAATAGCTGCCAACATACTGTGGATTCTTTTCTAATGATACTCTAATTAATGAACAATAAAAATGAAAGGGAAATATTG